>NC_090647.1:209442136-209742136 GCF_040937935.1 Hyperolius riggenbachi | reverse complement strand
AGGGGTGCAGCAGAGTGAGGGGTGTTGCGGTGCAGTGAGGGGTGCAGAAGAGTGAGGAGTGCTGGGTGCACAGTCAGGGGTGCAGCAGAGTGAGAGGTGTAGGGGTGCACAGTGAGGAGTGCAGCAGAGTGAGAGGTGTTGGGGTGCACAGCAGGGCTGTGGAGTTGGAGTCGGGGCAATTTTGGGCACCCGGAGTCGGAGTTGTGGTTTCAGAAACTGAGGAGTCAGGAGTCGGAGTCGCATGATTTGTGTACAAAATCCACAGCCCTGTTAAGTATTAGACTAAGGAGTCGGAGTCTGAGCAATTTTGGGTACCCGGAGTTGGAGTCGGAGTCGTGGTTTCAGAAACTGAGGAGTTGGAGTCAGAAGATTTTTGTACAGACTCCACAGCCCTGGTGCACAGTGAGGGGAGCAGCAGAGTGAGAGGTGTTGGGGTGCACAGTGAGGGGAGCAGCAGAGTGAGGAGTGCTGGCTGCACAGTCGGGTGCAGCAGAGTGAGAGGTGTTGGGGTTCACAGTGAGGGGTGCAGCAGAGTGAGAGGTGTTGGGGTGCACAGTGAGGGGTGCAGAAGAGTGAGGAGTGCTGGGTGCACAGTGAGGGGTGCATCAGAGTGAGGTGTTGGGGTGCACAGTAAAGGGTGCAGCAGATTGAGGAGTGCTGGTGGCACAGTGAAGGGTGGTGGGGCAGAGTGTGGGGTGCAACAGAGTGAGAGGTGCAGGAGAGTGAGGGCACATTGAGGGTGCTAATGGGGAAGGGAGAGATGCAGCAGGAAGCTTGTGCACATACTGAGGATCTGGAGAAAGGGCAAAAAGCACATCTACAGCCAGTCTCTGTATTGTCTCCCCCTTGCCTCCCACTGTGCTGACAAACACTGTACAGGAGGCGGGGAGGGGTTCTCTAATGCTGGATACACACGTTGCGTTTTGCCGCACGATTCACGGGATCGATTCGATTATTTCCAACATGTTCTATCGTGTTTCAATGGATATAGCCGTCGATTTTGCATACTTAATATGCAAAATCGACGGCTGTATCCATCGAAAAACACGATCGAACATGTTGGAAATAATGGAATCGATCCCGCGAATCGCGCGGCAAAACGCAACGTGTGTATCCAGCATCACACACTGAACACAGGCACTCAGGCAGAAGCTGCAGTTCCTGTTTCATCCACTGAACCAAATTGTTCATTGTGGTGATCCGGATGATTCGACTCTCAAAAAAGATCCGGATCAAAGATCCGAATCGTTCATGATCCGGACAACACTAGCAGGCAGCTGTAGGGTGGCTCTGTGAGCTGTATGGATGTTAATTTGTAGTTGCGTAGTCTGGGTTACCTGTAGCCTGCAGGGAGGATGCCGTGTGTAGAGCCTATAGCAATTCCTGAGTGTTTCCCTGGGAGCATTGCTGACTGCTGCTTGTCCCCTAGTTTATTTATGTCGTGCCAACAGCTTAGATACTGGGGAGCATAGATGCCTTAGTGCAAAATACAGTAAATTTGGTGCATTTAGCGACACAGGTAGAAAATGCATGGGTGATATTTATTTTGATACGTTGCCAAGCTGGTATGGTTTAATGTAGCGAGGGCTCACACGCAGAGAGTCTTGGCTATCAATTTTTCAACACCATAGTCTTTGACTGAGGCAGGGAACCCACTAGCTGCGATTATGTGTATTGCGCACTGCAAAACAATCCTGACTCCACAGGCTACTGAAGTCAATAGCCTTGCTCAGGAAATGCTTGTGACCATTCATTTCCGATTTTCTGTGTATTTGTCTGGCATAAAATAAAAAATCAATTCTTTATTTTTATCTGGTAAACAAGTAATAAGGATGCTAATCAGGCAATCCAAAAGTTAAAGTCACTATTACTTTTCTTGTTGATAAATTATCATTCCTGAGTTTACCTGACTCTTATTTAGTACACAGAAAATTTGGTACACAAAAGAGAAGTTGCAGGGCATGCTGAGTTGTCTTTTTTTGCTTCTGTACTTCCCCTCAGACTTAACTAATGCAGCCTGATTGGCTGAAGCCTCTTTCCCTCCTGGTTTCCCCTTCCCACACCTCTGTTCCTCTCTGATTGGCCAAAATTTCTCAGGCTGAAACAATTCACTTTCTATAGTGAAGGGCGGGCAAATAAGGCAGAGGAGACTTAAGGCTCATACACACATCAGACCATAGTCTTTGGAAAATGAAAGATCACAGACCAATTTTACCCCCTTCCATGTAGTACGAGAGCTATACCTACAGTATATTCTATGGAGCTGAACTCCCCATCAGACAGAAACCTTTGCAAGATGCTGCACACAAAGATGCTGTATGGACACAAAAGATCTGTTCCTGCAAAAGATCTGTTCCTGCAAAATGCATTCATAGTCTATGATATCTGCAGATCATCATACACACCTTGTTTAACAGACACTCACCTGCAGATCAGATCCACCAGGATGGATTTTCAGATCTGCAGATGATTGTCTGATCTGCAGATGAATGTCAGTTAAACAAGGTGTGTATGATGATCTGCAGATCTCATAGACTATGAATGCAATTTGCAGGAACGGATCTTAGGCAGGAACAGATCTTTTGCAGATACTGATCTTTTGTGTCCATACAGCATCTGTGTGTGCAGCATCTTGCAAAGATTTTTTTCTGATGGGGAGTTCAGCTCCATAGAAAAGGCTGTGAAGGGATGGTTCTCATACTACATGAAGGGTGGTAAGATTGGTCTGTGATCTTTCATTTTTCAAAGACTATAGTCTGATGTGTGTATGAGCCTTAAAGAGACTCTGAAGCGAGAATAAATCTCGCTTCAGAGCTCATAAATAGCAGGGGCACGTGTGCCCCTGCTAAAACGCCGCTATCCCGCGGCTAAACGGGGGTCCCTTCACCCCCAACCCACCCCCCGCAAAAGTGTGTCGTAGAAAGGTCGCAGAATTTCCCTTCCTGGAGGCAGGGCTAACGGCTGCAGCCCTGCCTCCAGTCGCGTCTGTCAGCGGCGCATCGCCGCCTCTCCCCCGCCCCTCTCAGTGAAGGAAGACTGAGAGGGGCGGGGGAGAGGCGGCGATGCGCGCTGACAGACGCGCTTGGGGCAGGGCTGCGGCGGTTAGCCCTGTCCCAACCAGGAAGCGCTCCCCGGGTGTATCGAGGGAGATTTGGGGGTGAAGGGACCCCCGTTAAGCCGCGCTATAGCGGCGTTTTAGCAGGGGCACACGTGCCCCTGCTATTTATGAGGTCTGAAGCGAGATTTATTCTCGCTTCAGACTCTCTTTAAGGGCGGATATTGCATCACGACTGGCTTCAAAATAGCCACAGTAAATATGGAAACTGTCTAGAATATGATTCTCTACTTTTCCTTTATAAAATTCACAGGAATCATAATGTGGACAGTGCAATACATATGTAAGTAGAGCAAGTATTTATCTATATATAATATTATTATTGTTATTATTATTTTTTTCTGAGATAGTATGGCTGACAGCTCCTCTTTAAATCGCACAGCTTTCCGCTTTTTCCCGCATGACGCTCAAGTTTGTAATGACAGTATATGCTACCGCAAACAAAAATTCACAGTACGTTAGTGGGAACCGGGAATTGCAGGGGAAAAAGGCTCTGCGGCCTTGTTCACATTGCGTTTCGTTTGCATGTCCGTCCGCATTGGGTTTTGGTCTTTTTTTCTGAGGAGTCTTTTTTTTATTTATTTTATTTTTTTCTGGGGCTTGGGTGGGCGATTCGTTTTTTTGCATAAGCGTTTTCTAATGGTTTTTCCGAGCGGTTTTGTAATTCACTACCTGACGCAAGTCAGGAAGTGAACTCTTTGACCCGGAAAAAAATAAATACAATGTATTTATTCTTAAAAAAACGCAAGCACAATCGCCTTATTGCGGGTTTTTGTACGTGTTCGCTGGTTTTCCTATACCTTCCATTGACGTGGAATCTCCCCGAAAATGGACACGCACTGCTTTCCTAGCCCCACTGTGAACGGCCCGCCCTGATATGAACTTTTTCATAGACATTAATTGGCCACACGGTCGTGGGGACGTTTTTAAAAACCGCAGGCGGCTGAAAAAAACCCTGAAAATGCCTGCAATGTGAACAAGCCCTGCAAGTGTGTTCCCTACTTTAGGTGTTTTTACAGTAGCCAGTGAATTTGTACGAGAAATTGCATGCGGTGTGTGTGAAAAGAAGGTTGTTGTGTGTGTGTGTGTGTGTGTGTGTGGTTTTTTTTTTTTTAAGCTATACACAATCGTAGAGGTTTCCATTCCATTTTTGCATGTGATTTCACATTGCGGTAAAATGTCTACAATTTTAAAGTGTACTTGTAGGGAATAAAAGTGCCCCCAATGGTTGTTAGCCTTAAAGTGACCCTGAGCTGGGGCCACAGCACTAAAATATACAAACCTGGGGCTTCCTCTAACCTACTCTGGCCTGATCACTCCCACACCGTCCTCTTCCGACTCCCCGTTCTTTCGCAATTGGCCCTGAAAAGTCCTGCCGTGATCACTTTGCCTTGGGTGTTCTGCGACTGCGCAGTCTTACTGTGCAGGCGCACAACAGTCCCAGCGGCGAGAGTGAGATTGGAGTGTGCGCCTGACCAGACTGCGCATGTGCCGACTGGAGGATATTTTGGGACGAGTTGTGGGCGAAGGAGAAGGTGACTGGGGATTAAGAGGGGGCTGGAGGAAGCCCCAGGTATGTATACATTTTAAGGGGAACCATCTCCGGTGCACTTTAAAGGGAACCAGAAGCGAGAGGTACATAGAGGCTGCCATATGTTTTCTTTTAGCCTATACTAGTTGCCTCGCAGTCCTGCTGATCTCTGGCTGCAGTAGTGTCTGAATCACATTCCGGAAATAAGCAGGCAAGCTAATTTTGGCAGAAACTTCTGATTGGCATGCTTGTTCAGGGTCTCTGGCTAAACGTATGAGGGCACACTGTTTGTTTGCAGCTGGTCCTCTCCTTGCCAATCATCAGTCAGGTGCCGGGTTGTGTCTGGTTGGAACAGATGCCCCAATATACTGTATATATGTCTTGTCTCCTAGATTATGTATGTTATCTTGTAAAGATATTCATTTTGCTTTGTAAAGGCCTGACAAAGGGTTAACAACCCGAAACGGTCTAGTGTCGTTGCCTGAAATTAATGATGGTCAGGTAGATGGAAATAACTTCGAGTTGATGCAGATTTATGCAGCTTGAAAATGAAGCAATCAAATTTTACTTCAGCAGGATTTGATTGGTTAATTTTCAAGCTGCATAAACTTGCATATAAATGTGCATCAACTTGAAGTTATTTGCATCTACTTGACCATCAGTACCTGAAATGTACTGTTTCATCAAACAAAGCACATAATGTCTGCTGTCTGTCAAAATAGAATGATCTTCAACATTTACTATGAAGAACTTTTATTGACAAAATACAAAGTTTTTTTTTTTTTTTTTTCTTTTGAAAATTTGGATATAATTAGGCTTCTTGCACACAGGGACGTTACAGGCGCACGTTAGTGCAGCCTGTAACGCTCCCCCAACGCACAGCAATGTAACACAAGTGGGCTGTTCACACTGCCCACGTTGCGTTACATTGTAACGCAGCAAAGTGCTGCATGCTGTGCGTTCTCCGTGGCTAAGCCGCGTTAGACTGTTTGCACATGCTCAGTCATGTTGGGAAGGAGGGGAGAGCGGCCAGGCACATGGCTAATTAATATTCACTGCACTCAGTGACATGCAGTGTTTACTTCCTGGAGCGGCCGCTCTGTGCGGCGATTGGCCGGGCGGGACCACGTGATGCCGCATGAGTGAGCTGCACAACGCGGCTCACTCCAACGTCCACACCAGAGAGCACCAGGCGTTGCGTTAGGGGCACGTTATGTGCCCTATAACGTCCCCTAAACGCAACGTCCTGGTGTGTAACTAGCCTCAAGTGTGATATTGAACTTTGGAAACAAAATACTGCTTTGTGGTTTCATCACATATATAGATCCTCCTATACAGAAACCTAAAAGTATGAGGGCATCAGGGTCAGCAGGACAGCCAGCAACTGGTATTATTTAAAAGTAAATAAATATGGCAGCCTCCATCTCTCTTTCACTTCAGGTGTCTTTTAATAGAGGGAAGCCTGTGTATAATCCAGTAAACTTGTTGAAGGCTCATGCGCAGAAGCACAGGTCTGATTGAGCTCCGCTTTTTGCGCCATAGCCCAAGCAGGTCCGTGCTAATGTGCAGGCGTAGTGCAGCCGTGCTCATTCTTGCACGGGAGCTTCAGGAGGATACAGCGTTGGAACACGGTGAGGTGGATGGAGATGGAGAAAGCTTCTGGAAGATACCAGGGCTGTGGAGTCGATACAAAAATCTTCCGACTCAGACTCCTCAGTTTATGAAAACACGACTCCAACTCCGGGTTCCCAAAATTGCTCCGACTCCTCGACTCCGATTCCTTAGTCTAATACTTAACAGGGCTGTGGATTTTGTACAAAAATCCTCTGACTCCTCAGTTTATGAAACTCCGACTCCGGGTGCCCAAAATTACTCCGACTCCACAGCCCTGGAAAATACAGAGGCTTCCCTATCCTGGGGTAAGTATCTTCTACTTAGAGTTTACTTTAACAAGTGTGATCCCTGCGTCGAAGCAAAAATTCGTAAGAGGAGGACCCTGCTTTTGCAAAGTGACAATAGCTAAAGAATAGCGGTGTTTAGGTATAAGGTGAGGTGATGAAAAGGCTAGCAGCTGACAGTGAGCTTTAACATCTGGCTAAGACAAATTATAAGCTTGTCTCAAGTAGTTTGTTTTAAAGAGAACCCGAGGTGTGTTTAAAGAATGTTATCTGCATACAGAGGCTGGATCTGCCTATACAGCCCAGCCTCTGTTGCTATCCCAAACCCCACTAAGGTCCCCCTGCACTCTGCAATCCCTCATAAATCACAGCCCTGCTGTGAGGCTATGTTTACATCTGTAGTGTCAGTCTCAGCTGCTCCCCCGCCTTCTGCATAGCTCCGGTCCCAATCAGCAGGGAGGGAAGGGATGCAGGCGGGGACTGGAGTTCTGCAGGAGGCGGGGAGAGCAGCAGACTGACACTATAGAGATAAACACAGCCAGCTCTAAGGGCCCTTTTCCACTAGCAATCGCTAGCGTTCACGCTGAACGCTAGCGATTGCTGAATCGCAATTACCGGCGATTCCCCGACGTTCGCGGCCGCGATTTTGCTATGCTATGCACTGCATAGCAAAATCGCGGCAATAATCGCTCCGCCGCGCGATCGCGATCCGGTCAAAAACGAATCGCGGTAGTGGAAATGACCTACCGCGATTCCTATGCTAAAAGCAAACTGTAGCGATTTGACAAATCACTAGCGGTTTGCGGTTTTGCGATTAAGCAATCGCAAACGCTGTAGTGGAAAAGGGCCCTGACAAGCTGTTTGTCAGCAGCGTGGCTGTGATTTATGAGGGATTGCAGAGTGCAGGGGGACCTTAGGGGGGTTTGGGATAGCAACAGAGGCTGGGCTGTATAGGCAGATCCAGCCTCTGTATGCAGATAATATTCTTCAAACCCACCTCGGGTTCTCTTTAAGGGTGCATTTGAAGGTTTCCTGGCTTGGTGCATGAAGGATAAGCTACATTGGGGTCCTTTGATGTTTAGTGAACTTGAGTAATAATTTATTGTTGGGAAATTACTTCCAAGCTATGATTCTTATTAAAGTGGACCTGAACTCAGAACTGCTCTAAAAGATGCATAACAGCATTATAAACTTTAAACAAAAACATTTCTTTGCTACAGCTGATACAAATCCTTAAATAAATCTGCACTGATTCATGGAAGCAGACATATTGTTTACAGCCTGTACTTTCAAATAGGCTTATCTGCCATAGGCAGTCATGTGACACATGGGGAGATCACATTACAACTAGTGATTACACACAAATGAGGGGGGGGGGGGGGGAGATTACACTGGCTAAACTCTTTTAATACATACAGGGTACATTTGTTGTTTTCCTTGTGTCCTGTGCAATCTGTCATATGTCTGCACTTATCTGATGAAGGGGACCCTCCGCGGCCCCGAAACAATTGTCATGCTGTGCATTCAATAAATGTGCTTGGGGACTCGAATTGGTGTGCCGACCGACCTTGAATTGATTGTACTGAACTGATGTTGCTTCTACATCAAGGTTGTGCACCCAACTACTCACGGCAAGGTGTGCCTTTCCTAAATCTGCTACTACAAATGAGGGGGGGGGGGGGGGGAGATTACACTGGCTAAACTCTTTCAATACATACAGGGTACATTTGTTTTCCTTGTGTCCTGTGCAAGAGTTCAGGTCCACTTTAAAGATGGAGAACTTGCACATCAAAGTTTTTCTTTTTTATATGTGATAGACATTAAACAAACCTATGCACTAATGTGGCATTGTTTTTAAAATGTCTTTGTCAAGTTTGTGGTGGTAAATCAAGCACAACTTTAAAGTGTACCTAAGACCAGGACCCCCCAATAAAATACCCTTACCTGGGTCTTCCTCCGGCCTGATTGCTTCCACAGCATTTTCTTCTGTCTCTCCGTTCGTCTGGTACTGGCTCTGGAAATTCCATCAGTTGGGGCTAGTCGGCGCATGCGTGGTCCGGCCAGGCACGCTCCTCTGTCTCACTCCCATCGCTAGGAGCGTTCTGCACCTGCGCAGAATGTTCAAGGCGACGTGAACGCAGCGGGAGTGCACGGCGGGCTGCGCATAAGTAGTTGGCCACGGACCAGAGCACTTTCCAGGGCCAATCGCGGAGAAATGGAGTGAGAGGAGGATGCTGTGGGGGAGATCAGGCCGGAGGGGGCTGGAGAAAGCAAGAAATCAAGATCAGCAAGAGAGTCAGATTCCCTTTAAGTGTTTCCGAAGCTGTGGCCACCCCCATCTGTATTGCTGTGGCTGCCGAGCTGGGGGTGGGCTGCAGCCATGCAGTTGGGGGTAGCCACAGCTTTGGAAGCACTTATAACTAAAAGGTCCTTGACAGTCTTGCCAATCGGGGGAGCTTTGTTTCAAAGTAGTACCGATGAGCAGGTGTTATTTTCCCTGGCACCTGACCGGTGTAGTACTGTAACTTTCAAGGTGGTTTACATTCATTATTCTTGGTAGTCTGAGTGCTTGAATTAGCATCAAAAGGAACCATATAGGGCTAAAAGGTTGATCACAGCAAATGTTAGAAATGTAGATTTCTTTGGCTAGAAACAACCACTTTTAAGTTTTTTTTCATAGTCAGTGAAATAGTAAAATAGTTTTAGTTTTCATCACCTTCATAAAGCTGCATGCAGATATGTTTTTTTTTTTTTCATTGCCTGAGGCATAGTTAACATTGAAAATCTATTTTTGATACAGGTTTCTCAGAATTCCGTGTCTCATCACTGACATCTTTAGTAAGGGTATTATACCCTTTGCACCTGAGCGCCTTCTTCTTCTTTTTCAGCCACTTGACAGATAACTAAGCAGTGTAACTGTACAGCAATCATTTTTTCTTGGGGGGGGGGGGGTCTCGGGCGGGTGATGTTTTTTGAGCCTCTGCACAGTCCCAGTGGCCTAGCTCACTCCTACCCTTCTGCTCCCTCGTAGAGACTGAAAATTAACCCATACTGTGCTATTGCTAGGTAGAAGAGTAATGTAAATGGCTTTCAACTGGCCCAATACCACAGTCTGAAGTCACAGCCACACATTTACATTTCCGAATGACATATCGACTGTTGGAAAGGTTTCTCTACAAGGGAGAAGTGAGCTCTAAGCAGAAGAGTGCATACTACACCTTCCAGTATACTAGGAAGCGCAGGGACAGAGGTAATATATACATTTTAATTTAAAAACAAAAATGATAGGAGAGAACTGTTAATTAATACTATTCTACCTAGCTATAGGTACAAGAGTTTTCAGTTTACAGTTTCATCCCACTTTAAAAGTCAAATGCGTTGTGTGTCGCACTGCAAGTGATTACTGGCGGTTACTACAGCTGTAGCAAAATGCTAGGACATTGTAAAGGCTAGTACACACTAGCAATTTTGATTGACCAATGATTGCTCAATTTTACCACCTCCATGTAGTATGACCATTTACCTATATAATCTGCATAGAACTGAAAATCTGTTTGGCCCTCATACTACATGGAGGTGGTAAAATTGAGCAATCATTGGTCAATCAAAATTGCTAGTGTGTACTAGCCTTTAGCTGTATTGTGCTCAATGAGTTGCAGTCCTCAGCAAAATACTTGTATAGACTGACTTATCTAACAATCATGCTAAAAGTACTTTGGTAGTGTTGATCAGGCATGGGCTTTCGAATGGTTTACTACTCTAATTCGGAATTCAAATGAAGTCTGACTTCACATGTGACAACAGGCTGCGGGGAGTTAACTTAACCAGAAGTCTTGGACGTCTGCATTTTATTACACGTCATAGACGTAATGAAAGTCGCGTTCCAAGACTCACTTCCGCGCTTCCTCTTTCTGGCTTGAAAGGGGAAGCGCGATAGTGAGTCATAGAACGCGACTTTCATTACGTCTATGACGTGTAATAAAATGCAGACGTCCAAGACTTCTGGTTAAGTTAACTCCCCGCTGCCTGTGGGCACACGTGAAGTCATTAGACTTCATTTGAATACCGATTTCGAGTAGTAAACTACTGGAAAGCCCATCCCTGGTGTTGATTCATGATGCGACAGCCGTATGTGCCAGTGAAAAGTGCCTGAAATCGCTTGTGAAATAACTAGCAAGGATCAGTCAGTGCTTCCTTGCATACACTAATGCGTTTTTTTGGGGGAGGAGATCTACTTTCCGATCGTTTTCTGATAGACTTCCATTCACTTTTATGAGAAAATCGATAAGACGGTCAAAATCAAATTGGACCTGTTGGAAATTATCTATCGAGCCACCTATCTGCCGAAAAAATTCATGGTGTTTCCAGCATAAACGTCCCAAGTAATGGCAAGCAACTCCTAAAAAATAACCAGTTACAGTTGTGTTCAAAATTATTCAACCCACAATGCTGTAAAGGTTTTTAGGGAATTAAGTGTTCATTTGTAATTGTGTTCAGAATGATATTGGATGAAAATGTGATGCAGTCCGTCACAACCCTGAGACTTGGGAGACGTTGGACCTTTCAACAGGACAATGATCCCAAGCATACCTCCAAGTCCACTAGAACAGAGTTTCCCCAACCCTGTCCTCAAGGCCCACCAACAGTACATGTTTTGCAGGAAACCACACACTTGCACAGGTGAGGTAATTAGTGTGTCAGCAGAGCGGATTAACTACCTCTCTGGATTTCCATAAAACATGCACTGTTGGTGGGCCTTGAGGACAGGGTTGGGGAACCCTGCACTAGAGCATGGTTGCAGATTAAAGGCTGGAACATTTTGGAGTGGCCATCCCAGCCACCAGACTTAAATCCGACTTAGAACCTCTCGCGGGACTTAAAGAAAGCAGTTGCAGCGCGCAAGCGTAAGAATGTGACTGAACTGGAGGCTTTTGCCCATGAAGCATGGGCTAAGATATCCGTAGATCGCTGCAAGACACTTGTGTCAAGATATGCTTCAAGTTTAAATGCTGTTATAACTGGAAAAGGATGTTGTACTAAGTACTAAGAATGAATGTCACTTGGGGGTTGAATAAAACTGATAATGATGTGAGCACAGAAAAGACATTTGTGGTTATTTCATTATAAATGTTATGTTATACAGGGAGTGCAGAATTATTAGGCAAATGAGTATTTTGACCACATCATCCTCTTTATGCATGTTGTCTTACTCCAAGCTGTATAGGCTCGAAAGCCTACTACCAATTAAGCATATTAGGTGATGTGCATCTCTGTAATGAGAAGGGGTGTGGTCTAATGACATCAACACCCTATATCAGGTGTGCATAATTATTAGGCAACTTCCTTTCCTTTGGCAAAATGGGTCAAAAGAAGGACTTGACAGGCTCAGAAAAGTAAAAAATAGTGAGATATCTTGCAGAGGGATGCAGCACTCTTAAAATTGCAAAGCTTCTGAAGCGTGATCATCGAACAATCAAGCGTTTCATTCAAAATAGTCAACAGGGTCGCAAGAATCGTGTGGAAAAACCAAGGCGCAAAATAACTGCCCATGAACTGAGAAAAGTCAAGCGTGCAGCTGCCAAGATGCCACTTGCCACCAGTTTGGCCATATTTCAGAGCTGCAACATCACTGGAGTGCCCAAAAGCCCAAAGTGTGCAAAACTCAGAGACATGGCCAAGGTAAGAAAGGCTGAAAGACGACCACCACTGAACAAGACACACAAGCTGAAATGTCAAGACTGGGCCAAGAAATATCTCAAGACTGATTTTTCTAAGGTTTTATGGACTGATGAAATGAGTGAGTCTTAATGGGCCAGATGGATGGGCCCGTGGCTGGATTGGTAAAAGGCAGAGAGCTCCAGTCTGACTCAGACGCCAGCAAGGTGGAGGTGGAGTACTGGTTTGGGCTGGTATCATCAAAGATGAGCTTGTGGGGCCTTTTTGGGTTGAGGATGGAGTCAAGCTCAACTCCCAGTCCTACTGCCAGTTTCTGGAAGACACCTTCTTCAAGCAGTGGTACAGGAAGAAGTCTGCATCCTTCAAGAAAAACATGATTTTTGTGCAGGACAATGCTCCATCACACGCGTCCAAGTACTCCACGGCGTGGCTGGCAAGAAAGGGTATACAAGAAGAAAAACTAATGACATGGCCTCCTTGTTCACCTGATCTGAACCCCATTGAGAACCTGTGGTCCATCATAAAATGTGAGATTTACAACGGGGGAAAACAGTACACCTCTCTGAACAGTGTCTGGGAGGCTGTGGTTGCTGCTGCACGCAATGTTGATGGTGAACAGATCAAAACACTGACAGAATCCATGGATGGCAGGCCTTGGGTGTCCTTGCAAAGAAAGGTGGCTATATTGGTCACTGATTTGTTTTTGTTTTGTTTTTGAATGTCAGAAATGTATATTTGTGAATGTTGAGATGTTATATTGGTTTCACTGGTAAAAATAATTGAAATGGGTATATATTTGTTTTTGGTTAAGTTGCCTAATAATTGTGCACAGTAACAGTCACCTGCACACACAGATATCCCCCTGAAATAACTAAAACTAAAAATAAACTAAAAACTACTTTCAAAAATATGCAGCTTTGATATTGAGTTTTTTGGGTTCATTGAGAACATGGTTGTTCAATAATAAAATTATTCTTCAAAAATACAATTTGCCTAATAATTCTGCACTCCCTGTATTTGTCTGACTTACAAGTGCCTCTTTGATTTAATTGTAAACAATATGACTGAAATGATCAAAATCAATGTCAAACTGGCCAAAACACTCAATTTCAGTGGGGGTTGAATAATTTTGAACACAACTGTAGTGCTAGCATTTGGATTTTTATAACTGCCCGTTTTAAAGAGAAACCGTGACCAAGAATTGAACTTCAGCCCAATCAGTGGCTGATACCCACTTTTACATGAGAAATCTATTCCTTTTCACAAACAGATCATCAGGGGCTCTGTATGACTGATATTGTGGTGAAACCCCTCCCACAAGAAACTCTGAGGACCATGGTCCTGGCAGTTTCCTGTCTGTGAACCTTGTTGCATTGTGGGAAATGGCTGTTTCCAACTGTCGAAAAAGTAAGCAGCAGCTACATCACCTGCCAGCAGTAAAAAATGTCCCCTATGTGATAAATGTCAGAATGTAAATCAGGGATTTAAAATATTTTACAATGGGCAAACACTGACTAAATCTAATTGTAAAAATGAAGCACTTTTTTATTACATTATTTTCACTGAAGTTCCTCTTTAACCACTTAGCGACCCTTGGTATGCTTATCTACTCCCCGCAGAACTTCACTACAGGCTCAGGGGAGTAGATAAGCGTACTGTTTATTTACAGATGCCGCTCACGATCACCGCTTGTCTCCCGTCCGCAATCTTGTCCCTCCGTGATCGGGGAATGGATAACAGCTGTTTCCATCCCCGATCACTGTGTCTCCGATGACTCACAGCTTCCTGCAGCGCTGATTAACAAAAATCGGATGGAAACAAATGTACACATTTGGTTCCTTGTTATATTTACTCAACACAGAACTTAGTCTAGCACCATCTTGTGGCAAAAAGTAAAAATACATCTAAATGCACCCTAATACACTAATTCATAGGATACTTAAATTGTTTGTTTTATTTTTAACCCCTTTCTCCACTACCCCATAGTTACCAAAATAAAACACGGGGAATTTTTAAAGGATACCAAAACTGAAATGTGACATAATGAGATAGACATGTGTATGTACAGTGCCTAGCACACAGATAACTATGCTGTGTTCCTTTTTTTCTTTCTCTGCCGGAAAGAGTTAAATATCAGGTATGTAAGTGGCTGACTCAGTCCTGACTCAGACAGGAAGTGACTACAGTGTGACCCTCACTGATAAGAAATTCCAACTATAAAACACTTTCCTAGCAGAAAATGGCTTCTGAGAGCAAGAAAGAGGTAAAAAAAGGGAATTTCTTATCAGTGAGGGTCACACTGTAGTCACTTCCTGTCTGAGTCAGGACTGAGTCAGCCACTTACATACCTGATATTTAACTCTTTCAGGCAGAGAAAGGGAAAAAAAAGGAACACAGCATAGTTATCTGTGTGCTAGGCACTGTACATACACATGTCTATCTCATTATGTCACATTTCAGTTGTGGTATCCTTTAAATATGTATGTCTGTATGTATGTTGGAAAACTTTGTTCCAATTTTTATACTATCTTCCTGCAGTGCCATGGAAGCCTTCTTTTTATTCAAAACAAGAGTGAAGCGTGTCTTTTCAAGGCTTCATTTAGGGCCTCCTTGCACAAAGAAAAGCAATTGTTTTCTATTTTCCACCACCGTTATTCCGCCACAATCTTTCAGGTGTACGCTGTGCTTGCAGTGCGTTTGTGATTTTCGATAGGAGGGGAAAAAAACCCAGCAAGGAAAGTATTTGAATTGCTGAATCATGAGGAAATCGCATAGCGGCATGTTGCTGAGTGATTTTACTATGCTCCTATACTTTGTGTATGAGCTGAGGAGCAGCATGCTGGCGATTGCGATCAGAAAAAATTGCAAAGCAAACACATTGCACTAATTAAAACGTTCACTTTGATTGTTCCTAGCATTTTGTGGTCCACAGGCATTCCTAATCGAATCACAAAATCTTGATGATGGAAAAGGGCCCTTGTACTGATTTGTAGATTTTCACTTTAGGATATGGAAACCTAATGCAAAGTTTCTTCCATTGTACTAATGTCTTTTGCATTCCTGTTTATTTAGTAGCGAATGCTTAGTTTGGTTAACCAGATAATGTGATGCTACAGCATTTCTGATCATGGAGCAAAGCAAAGGCTGGGATTTATGCAGTTTGCATTCTGATTAACGGTGTCCCTCGTTTTTCACAGTTGGATTGCCTGGTTCAGCTGGTTGGAGCAGGTTGCTCTGTTAATGCCAGTACAACTCGGTTCGCTCAGACGCCTGCACATATTGCTGCTTTCGGAGGACATCCTCACTGCCTAATGTGGCTTATTCAAGCAGGTGCTAATGTAAATAAACAGGTAAGGGAATGGTGAATGCTTAGAACTTCCAAGTTGACTCGGCTGTTGCAAGAATATGCAGGAAAACTCAGGTGCTGTTGTGGCTACTCTCATTGGTGATTTGTAATTTTTCACATTTTTGTTACTGCATCCAATATCGTTAAATAGTTACAGTAGTAAAATCCAGAGCTGTAGAGTCTTCGTACCTGAAGTTGGAGTGAGGAAAAAATGCACCAACTCCTGCAGGGCTGTGGATTCGGAGCAACCTGGAGTCGGTTGAAGTCGGATGATTTTTGTACCGACTCCACAGCCCTAAGCTTCTAATAAATGTTAACTGTAATTAAGAGAAAATATGTTAGTGTTCTATTTCTCAGATAAGTCATAAATAACTTGAATATAAAGTAATAACCGTGCATAGACCACAAAAATGAAATAAAGCAGTCACTATTTTTAAAATCCAATATACATATCTGGCTTTTATGTGTACACAGGAATCTTTTCTATACAGTATACTGTAGAATCTTGTTATATAGTAAACCTCTGGCTATAGCAAGTTCGGCCTTAGGTCCCAGCAACTGCATCCGTATAAATATTCAGTGTATGAACAATTCTGATATAGTAAAGTTCTGATATAGTAAACTACTTTTTTCTGGTCCCTTGGAGTTTACTATAAAGGGATTCTACTGAAATAACATCTCTGCTGTAATAATAAAGCCAATTGTGTAATTTGCCACTCGTAGGGATGGTCAATGAAGTGCAAATAATTCTCTGTTGATGCAGGTTTGTGCACATTTTTTCAGCTTGAAAATGAACTAATCAAATTCCACCTGTAAAAGACTGATTGGTACATTTTCATACAACATTTGCGTAATTCTGCATCAAATCATTTGCATCGTATTGACCTTCCCTAGTCACTATTGTGACATCCAGCTGAGCTATTATGCAAACTAAAATTGATATAGCATTTTAATATGTAATAGTATATTACAAAAGAGTAATAATTTTATATGAGCTGTCATTTGTTTAAACAGGTGCATTTGACTTAAAAGGGTTCTGTGGAATGGTTAAATAAACCAAAACTGACACTTACCTGGGGCTTCTATTGGCCCCCTGCATCTGCATGCACTATGAACGTCGCATAGACACACTATTGCAGTGCGATGAATGTAGCATAACTCATGTAACTTTTGTCAGCTACTGTGCCAATTTTCAAAATCCCTTTGCAATTAATTTGATATGTTGTTAAATTTAGGGTTGGTGACTACAAATTAAGTAATATAGTAGTACTATACTCTACATATGACCTCCTTGCAGAGTCTGAAGTAAATTTAAAAAACAAAACTGATACTTAAGGACAGGGAAGCCTCTGGGTCCTACAGAGCTTTTTCTTGCCCTTCATGGTTCTCGTGTTCCAGCGATGGCTCCCCTGTTAGCAGTCTCCGACCGTTGGATCGGTGGCTGCTCTCTGCCACTGCAGGAGGCTTTGGAAGTCTTCGGGAGTCTAAGTGCTTCCGAAGATGGGCCGCTCCATACTGCACGAGCACGCTCTCTCATGCATGTGCAGTATGGTGCCACTTGCAGCAGAACATTAGAACGGAAGAGCTAGCGATGGAACACGGGGACCGTGAGGGGAACGGGGAGGCTCATTAGGACCCAGAGCCTTCCCTCTCCTTAGGTAAGTGTTTTTTGTTTTTTTGTTTTGTTCACCTGAAATTCTATTTAAAACTCTGCTCCTCAGTGCCCTCCACCACATAAAGTAAAATAAAATTCACATCGTACATCATAGCGAACATCTTCCATCCCTCCCTCCTAACTTACTAGTACCTATTTAACCTCCTGGGCGTTACGGACGAGCTCAGCTCGTCCAGTAACGCCTCAGGGCACTGCTCAGGCCCTGGTGGGCCGATTTGAAGAAATTTTTTTTTTTTTTTGAAACACGCAGCTAGCACTTTGCTAGCTGCGTGTTTCTCCGATGCGCCGCTACCCGCCGCGTAAAAGTCATTCCGTTCGGCGCCATGGCGACAGGGGAAGCCCTGAAGGAAATCCTGTTCAGAACGGGATTTCCTGATGGATATGATCGCTGGCAGCGATGGGAAGGGTGGGAGGGAGGAAGCAAGGAGGGGGGAATCGTGTAGCTAGCGCTAGGCTAGGATTCAGAACGCCAGGGAGGTTAAGTGCTGAAGAATCAGAACCCCTGATGTGCTGAGGGCCAAAAAGCCCTATACTGAAAAAAGCTATACAAAGTACAATTATGACTTCTTGGATCAGGCGGAATTTGAGAACACTTGGCTTCATGTGAGCAAGAAATTACTTTTACAATATTGTAATGCACTTGAGGTCCGTGAGTAAATCTGCTAATTTAGGATTGTAAAGGGATTTCACTTGAAAACTTTTTAAAGTTCACTGTTTAGAAAGTATTACATTGCGATTAGCATGTTTTTTAGCATTTCCTTATGCTTAAATGCTTACTGTTAGATTTAATAAAAGATACATAAAGGGAAAATGTCTGTGGGGGTATGTAGCTAACTGCAGTGGGTAGGGGAAAAAAAAATCAGTTGAGCGTGTCTGTAAATCTTATCCAGTTGCTCTTCCCAAAGATAAATAACACAGACAGCATCTCCCACTCATTGCCTCCGTCCCATAAGCATATACAGGTACACTTAGTGAAATGTTGTTGCTGTGTTAGCAGCCAGAATGTCCTGAGTGTGACCATTCATACAATCAGCGTGAAAGGAGTTTGTAGTATTAGTATATAAAAGTGGTTTATGCAGCTACCAGTAATTCCCCAAATCTATATAGATTCTGCCCAGCACACCCCCGCTGCACATACATGTACACCACCAAACACTCTTCCCCCTTATTGCACAGGCAGTTGTAATATGCGCACGCAACACTATGTCCACGCTGTGCATGCTACATTTGCCTTTTCGGGATCTATATGCTGTAGTGTTCCATAGTTACTGTAGCCCACGTGATTGGTAGCGTGTCAGTTCTCAGAACAAGCACTGTACAGACACTATTTGGCTACAGCTAAACAATATGTACCCTTCAGTGGTCTGGGAGATTTAAAGGGTAAATGAACAAGCAGCATCCTGCGATTTTGGGGGTGCAAAAGAGCTCAATATGCTTGTTTATTCATTGTTAAGCAATCTGACAAGTGGTGAATTGCAGAATATCAGGAGTGGGGTGAGATATGAAATGTGATCAGGAATCAGGAATTCTTTATTTCGCCAAGCATGACTGGGTCATGCCCGGAATTGGATTTGGCACAGTACATATAGCTCAAGAGACAACGATGGGTAGCATAGAACAGCAGAACAGAAAAATTACAGAAGTTACACTCAACTTATATACAGAGGGCAAGCAATTACATTCACATTATGTTGCACTAACATTTGCATTCCGTGCCAGAGCAACAGTCCCGTAACAGTTCAAAGTCATGGAATGGCTTGTTCTTAGTTATTGTGTGCTGATGGGAGTATGTGTAGGGAATTTAGTAGGCTGACGGCCGAGGGAAAGAAAGAGTTACTGTGTCTGGCAGTCCTTGTGGAGATGGCCCGAAGCCTCCGTCCTAGATGTCTTCTTATTAACATTACCACAGGTAATTGGTGTGGTAATAGCTGAATAAAGGTGGTAGACTTGCATGTGAGCTCCTGGATAATAGGACAATAGACAGCAGTGAGTGTGCAGCCTGACAGCCGTTTTGCGGACACTTCTGCTTCGTCAGAGGCAGTTATGCAGATTGCGTGCCGCTGAAGAAGTGGAAGTGTTCGCAAAATGACGGTCAGGACAAAGGCTGTTACCTCACTGCTGTCTGTTTATCCTATGATGTACCTCTAATCCATTGAAGAATAATGAAGTCTGTATTAGTGGACATCACAGCTGCTTGTGCATTCTAGTGCCAGAAGCCACCTCTCAATATTGGATATTCTACAAAGATTTGTGTTTTTAAGGTTTCATTGCTGTTTCTTGTTTTGATCATGGGAAGAAAATTTTGTTTGCCCGCAAAACTCCGGAAACAGCTGAACACCATGTTCAGCTGTTTTCCTGAGTTTTGCCCTTTGGAGGGGTCAGGCTGTGCAGGAGGAATCTGGTTGCAAGCTGCATCACACAGTAGCATGAGGCAGGAAGTATTTCCTTAAGCCTGGTACACACTCGCACACACTCTCACGCACTCTCACTCACACGTACTCTTGATTGGCCAATCCTACAGTCTTGAATACCATGAACAGATTGTGTAGGTAAGCTCTACTGCATTGGAGTGGTAAAACTGGCAAATCATTGGTCAAATAAAATTGGATGTGTGGATGTATCCTTACGCCCCATTCACACTTGAGCATTTTGCCGGCGATTTCGGCAAAACGCTCAAGCACTTTCGCTTTTTTAAAGCGTTAGTGCAATACCCTATGGGCCCGTTATCACTTGGGCGATTAATGCACATTGGCAAACTTGTATCCTGCACCATTTTCAGGCGATTTCCCTGTGATCGCGTTCAGTGCTATAGAAGCGCTAAACGTGATCGCGAAAAAAATTGCCAAATGTGAATGTCGAATTTTTTTTTTTTTCTCCCTTTCTCACGTTAATGCCAAAAATCACCTGAGCAAAACGCTACCAAAAGCACTAGCATTTTGAAAGTGTGAATGGGCCCTTAAGCCTGGTATACACTTTTAATTATGATTGGCCAGTCGCTGACCAATTTTACCACCTCCATGTAGAATGAGGATTTACATACATAATCTTTCCCTAGTATTCAATATCTGTTGACTCTCATGCTACATGGAGGTGGTAAAATTTGTCAATGATTGGCCAATCGTAATTTAAAGCGTGTACCAGGCGTGTACCAGGAGGAGACCACAGAGAATCTGGGTGCATGGTAGACCATTATCCAATAAACCTTTTCAGGTGGGCAGTTTTGAGTAACCAATAGCACAAGTACAGTGATAGGTCAGTTACATTTTTACAGTGTGTACAAAAAGCTAATAGAATTCAATGCTTTTAAATGGACAGTAGACTATCTTCATCTATATTTTGTCATGGGTGTAGTCATGGCACTGTCCTAGGACAGTGCTGTCCAACTTCAAGGGTAGGGTTTGTGTCTAGCACCAGATTTTTCGGCTGGAGGAGCAGAGCATCAATTTCCTGGCTTTGGGGGCAGAGCCAAGTGCAAACCGAAGGTGGTCCTGCCATAGGAGGGTGCTTGACACAAAAAATAAATACAGGTCACGTACACTGCCCACTGCAGTTGCACACTAGTTTGGTGACCGCACATTTTTTACGTGGAGAGTGTGATCTGGTAAAAATCTTTATTTGAACATATGCAAATCTGTCACATACACTGTCTATGAATTAATGCATATCCAGGGGTATTTTCCTGGGAGTCTTCGTGATATTTATACATACAGTGTGACAGATCATTGTTTTCGAACAATTGTACATTATCATTGGTTGTATCATCCATAGAATTTATTTATCTATTCAGGCCACAAACTCTGTCCATTCATGGTTGATTGATTTCTGTCATGGTTACGGGACCGTTATGACATTTTACATGGACATTGTGGCACTAATTATGCTTGCTTGTCACCTAGAAAAGATTTGATGGCCATACCTTGTTTTTAAAATATGTCCCTCAATAAAGATCATGGCTGTTTTTTGTGAATCAAGGCCAAAAGCATGTTTATTACGAATACCTATTAGGGTACATTCTATGTGGGGAGTCTGTGTTTCTTTTTCTTGTTTGTAGTTATGTTATTGAGTCGAGTGACTCATTTCCACCACTGGGAGTTCTTAAGAAATTTGATATTATAGGAAGACTCCCAACCATGTTTAAATGTTTTTTTTTTTTTTTTTTTTTTTTTTTAAACAAAAAAAATAGTATGGGCAGCCCGCGGACCGCCAGTTGGACAACTCTGTCCTAGGACAAAGGTGGTAGCATGTTTCCAAAAGAGTTATAGTATAAGGATTACTATCTCTGATCGGCTTATATGTATTGCTAACATTTTCTTTTTCAGGACTACGTAGGTGAGACTCCTGTACACAAAGCAGCAAGGGCAGGTAGTATGGACTGCCTCAAAGCCCTTGTATCCAGTGGAGCACAGATAGAGTATGTACCAGTTTGTTCTCTTCTCGTTTTGTTCTGTTTTTTTGTTTTATTTTTTATTTCTAGTCGCTAATCAGCCTACAGACATATCATCATTGTTACTTACAAGTAACTGAACCCATTTATGCTTGGGTTTCTCTTTGGTCTAAAGAACATTTATCATACACGCTAGTTTTATATGATGCATGATGCGTCTAACATTTACATTTAATCAGCACACATATACTGTAAGCAAATGTCAATAACTAATTGCTGCATTACTAGACTATTGGTTGTATTATGTATGAGCTGTTTGCATTTTGTTTAACCATTTTGTTTTAAGGTTACCGATTATTTCCATACTAGAATAAATGGAAATCTGTTTCAAAAGGAATTGACACAGCAGTCATGTTTACCAACTTGGTGAATAAAAATCATGTTCCTCTTCATGCTGCAAAATACACAACTAAAAAGGCAGGGAGGGTAATTTCATGCCTGGTTTCTTTAATATACATTTCTGTGTTCTTGCCAAGTCATAAACCATGTATTGCTGTACCTTTTTATTTTTCTGTATTAGGCATTGATCATAGCTTTAAATCTTTATTTGATTTTTTTAAAATCTATGTCTAGATTTATACCATAAGGGTAAATTTCACTTTTGTTGAGTCAATGTTAAGTTTGATTCATTTTAGCTTGCTGATCATTTTATGTCCACCAAAAAATGTTTTTTCATTAGTGCTGATCTTTACATTGCATAACAATAATAAGGTTCCTGTCCTGTGCAACTAAGTACTCCTGCAGCAAGGTGGGAGGTTGTGGCTAGTCTCTTGACCACCAAAGCAGTAAATTGTGCACCGCAGCAAAGAAGGGCATTTTCAGCTTGTTGACAGTTTTGAGCATTCAGATGACTGAAGAATTGAAATAATTTTTAATATTACATTTGCAAAAATACTTCTGAAGTGCCAGTCTGTTTATGGCACTTTTATAACAAAAGTGAAATTTCTCCTTAACCTTTTTATTTTTGTTTGACCTGAGCAGTGTGTAAACCACTGAGCTTATGGACTAGTGTCTGGAAAGCAGAGACACTGGGGTTTATTAGGTTGTAGTGAATGGCCAAATGGAACTAAAAATCAATCTAATGACATACTTCAGTCATCATTAACACAATTATTTGAGAGTTACTGCTTCCATTATGAGCTGGAAAGCTGGCAGTGTCTGTACTTTAAAGGAGAGCTCTAGGATGTGATAGATGTATTTTAGTTCTCTTCATAAACTGCTTTAACTTGTTGTAGCTACAACAGATTTGTAACTACTCTTAACATTTGTCATTAGATTAAAGGTTTACTCCACTGTTGGACATTTTGTATTTGAATTTCTTAGTATATTTTAGCTTCTGACTGAAGGTGCATTTTTAGAAAATATATTAAAAATCGTGACAACGGTATACAGCTTGCTGTAAGATGCACAAAATTCTCCTTTCTGTTTTTCATTGGTTCACAAGTCTGCACAAAGCAGACTCTGCTCAGACCCTGCTTGCCTAACTTAATTTACTGTAATGACATGCTGTGTTGGGAGTAATGGGGGGGGGGGGTCTTCTGCATCCACAAGGGTGCAGACTGTAGGTATAAAAGTAAAATGTAGTTATTCCCAGCTAACAGCTGGAAGCAAAAGCAAGCCAGCTTTCAAAATGGAATTCGCAGAGCTCATGAGTGGTGACCTGAGAAAATGCCAGTGATTGCAGTTATTTCTATATAGTAGTTAAAAATGCTTGAAATATACAGAGATATTTTAAATTTCACTTCAGGAAAGTGTTTTGCACTACCTCATATATTAACAGTGAGTTCCCTCCAGGGCAAAATGCCATTCTAGAATAAGCTATCTTTGAAACTGTGAAACCATCTGTCTATACTTTCAGCCAATGAGCATGATTCACAAAGCTTTTTCACGTTTCCTCTGTTTTACCCTTATCTATGTTACTTTTTAAGCTCCCGAACAACTTGCTTTGAGTGATTTATTTTGCTTGTAAATGTGCTGAAAGGTTATTTTTATAAATTGAGCGATAAATAAGTCATTTATGAGAAGTTTTATAAATAGAGCCCATTCAAATATAACATTTGGCTATACAGGGAGTAACCTTTCACAGCTGTTTTGTAAAGACATAAATTATAAATGTTATTCGGTGGATCATGAGACTTCATGGAGTTATCCTTTTAAGGATATTGACCCTGGTTTTGTTATGCTTCAGAAATTGATACACAGCCCAAATGTGTGGCTTACAGCAAAGATAAACTTAAAATATAGCTCCATTTGTCAAAGCTGCATACAGTTGTTGGCTCTAATTGTTGGAGATTTGGGAACTCGCAGCATTTTTTCTTTTGTGTGCCTTCACGTAGCCCAGTTAATCCAGTGGAAGGCAAAACACCCTTACAAGACTTGGGCCAATTAACCTTTAAAGGGAAAGTAAATATAGTTTGCATAGCAAAGGTTGCCAGCATTTAACTTTTGGATCTTCTTTTCTTTTTAAACATTTTATTACATTTTTATAATTTTTCATAGTCTTCTGGAGCGTTTTGGCGTGCAAGCCTTCAGTCAACGTCCAGTATTAGTAGCAATGTGACATATTCAATAATAACACAGAATATAACATTTCCCTTCTACGCCCGCCCTCTATCCTCTCCCCACCCACCCTGTCCGGCTTGTTTGGTTTTGAAAATCCGTACATAAATGTGTCCTCCCTAGCACACAGACAGACATGGTAAACATTATGTTTAAAAACTCTTCCAAATACTTTTAGGCTAACACAGTTTTACAGAAATGTGTTGAATTAGCCTTTGACTGTCATGTGAAGACACTGAAATTTGGAGGATACTTGATAATTGACTGTCGGTGTCATTTACTCTTTTAGAGAACAAATTAATTTACAGTTAAATTATTAAGGGTTTTTTTCTGTTCTAATTTACCCTTTTAATATACCTCCATGTTAATGATTTTAATTATATTACTCTTATTTTTATGGGAAGTGTGTTTGATATGATCTGAGATTTTGAGTTAATTGATAGTTGCTGAGAGACACATTGATTTTTTGTTGTTGTTTTTAGTAGATTTATTTTTAGCAGCATGTGGCAGATCTATAAGGCTTGAATTCCAGCTTTAGCCTACACAGGAAATGCAGAGAACACATGATCGTAACCAGCAAATTTAAGCTTTACAAATCTATCACATGATCAACTTTATTCTTCAGCTATTAGTTTGAGATAAGTACCAGATATCACATGATATTTTACTATTTGATACAGTTTTACATACTGTGGGAAGGCACTGAAGTATGCTGTACTTGGTAATACTTTAACTTAAAAACCGTTATCTGCACTGTTTCCCTCACAAGAAATACTAGAATTATGTAAAATTATACATTTGAAAGCCTCTTTTGATCTACAGCTTCTCCCCAGAGACGTATTTTAGCTGGGTTCTTGAAGTAAGACAAACACTTATATAGCGCTTTTCTCCTTGCGGACTCAAAGCGCCAGAGCTGCAGCCACTAGGATGCGCTCTATAGGCAGTAGCAATGTTAGGGAGACTTGCCTAAGGTCTTCTACTGAATAGGTACTGGCTTACTGAACAGGCAGAGCCGAGATTCGAACCCTGGTCTCCCATGTCAGAAGCAAAGCCCTTAACCATTACACTTTTCTCCAATGGGAGCCTGTCAAAGGGCCAGTGCCCATTGTAATGTGGTGTATCTTTCCTTTGCTTCCCTTAAATTGCTAGTTTTTCTATTGCTCTTTGTCTGTATTCCAGCCTTGTTGAGCTTCTGATGTGTCACTAGCTGAGTGGTGCTTCCAAAATAACCAGAGAGTCTGGGACTACCTGTGACTGCTGACAGATTTGGAAGCTGCATTATGATGACCAGGTTTTGGGGAAGGATGGCTCACCTGTAGAAGTTGGGGAGCACACTGCTCTAAACTGGGTTTCTTGGGCCAACTGTAAGTCTTTACTGGCAGATATGGTATGCATTAAGATTTTTACTATCCCTTCTAAAAGCTTATCAACAAACTCACATAAATTCAGTTTAAATTCTCACAATGTAGCAGTCAGTTTAGTTCTTCTTTCTCATTCTGGTTCAATTGTAAATGATACAAAAAGCATGGATACACTTAAAAATAAAAAAAAACTGCTCAGTTACAAACCTTAATATCTTTAGCTCATAGTGCTTCATTCATCTTTTATTTAGCCATACTTTCACAGTATTTGTGACAGGAAACCGCTTATATTTAGAGACACTGAAACGTATTCCCTCATTTATACTATAAATAACCTGTAAAATATCCTTTTACATAGTTTGGTTGAAAAAAAAAAGGCATTCGTGTATCAAGTCCAACCAGAAAATAATAAAATAAAACATCATCCTGAACTTGCACATACCCCAGTTGATCCAGGGGAAGGCAAAAAAACTCACAAGGCTTGGGCCAGCTAGCCTTAAAAGGGGAAAAATTCCATCTTGACTCCAGATGGCAGTCAGATAAATCTCTGGATCAACGCTTCCAGGAATTGCCTAAAAATTATAGCCGTGAATGCCATGCAATGCAAGAAAAGCATCCTAGCCCTTTTTAAATGCAGATATAGAGTTTGCCATAACTACTTCCGGAGGTAAGTTGTTCCAGATTTTAACCACTCTCACTGTGAAGGACCCTTTCTAAATAGATGGCAAATACGTTTTTCCTCCACGCACAAATCCTGTCCCTTTGTCCGTCCTACAACCCTAGGAACAAAAAGCTCATTTGCCAAGCTTTTGTATTGCCCTCTGATGTACTTGTACTTATACATGTTAATCAGGTCACCGCTCAGTTGCCTTTTTTTCCAAGCTAAATGAGCCCAGTTTGTCCAACCTTTCTTAGTAAGTGAGATCTTCCATCCCTCGAATTAATTTAGTTGCCAGTCTTTGTACCTGTTCCAGAAGGTCAATGTCCTTTCTATAGTGTGGTGCCCAAAACTGTATTCCATACTCCAGATGTGGCCTCACAGGTGATTTATACAGAGGGAGTAGTATACTAGCTTCTCGAGACATTTCCCTTTTATGCATCCCAGAATTTTATTTGCTTTAGCTGCTGCTGCTTGGCATTGTATAAGATTACCTAATTTGTTATCGACCAGTATTCCTAAATCCTTCTCCAAGTCAGATGTTTCCAGCTGTATGCCATTTATTTTATATGATGATCTACAATCGGTACATCCAAGGTGCATGACTTTACATTTATCAACATTAAATTTAATCTGCCACGTGCCTGCCCATACGACCATGTTGTCAGTCCTGTTGTAATATGTCACTATCAGTCTTAGTGTTGATATTTCTGCATAATTTTGTATCAGCAAAGATGGCTACATTACTCTGTATTCTGTCTACTAGATCATTAATAAATACATTTGAAAAGAAAAGGACCAAGTACTGACCTCTGTGGTACCCCACTACTAACCGTTTCCCATTTTGAGTATTCTGTTTACCACCACGATTTGCCTTCTATCCCTTAACCAGTTCTCTTTTGATTTTCAATATCTTTTTGCTTGATGATGATTTTTTATTTTTTAACCTCTGTTCACTTTCTATTCAGTTGTCCTTTACAGTGTCACTGAAATGTAAGGACTTTCCTTTTATATTGCTTAATCACAATTTCTGTTACTGTCCCAACACATGTAGCACACATTCATGCATATTTGTCATATTTGTAAGGCTTTTTTTCATTATATTTTACACTTATTCTGCAGCTTCTGTCTATGTAGGTTTATTATTCCATGGTAGTACAATACATTGCATTGTAAAACTATTGTGGACCATTAACGGTACTCCCCAGCGATGCATGAAATAATTTCATGTAATCTAACACAGGGCACAGCTTACCTGCGGATGCCTTTTTAATGTGGGCAGTTTAGTGTTCTTCTCTTTTGAATAGCCCACAGTCTGAGCAGTTCCTTATTTGCCCGCCCCCCCTCCCCATAGACTACTGCAGCTCTGCACAATAAATTGTGATAGCCACAATGTACATTATCTTGCAACACTAGATAGGCCTAAACTCTGTGTGATGTCTTTGGGGCTGAGGTCACTATATTTTTATAAAACTCCAATCAAATTAAATTTGTCACTTTGTTCACAAATAGTCTGCTATTCAGAATGAGCTTACTGAATTTGCCTCTTATTGTTGGCAGCCATTAGTGAGGTATTTGTAGATGAGTAGGCTGCCATAATGTAATTTCTAGAAGTGACTAGCTAGTGAGCTACTGATCCTGAGGAGTGAGGCCTGCTTCTTCAAATCTCTGTCCAGTATCTGCTGTTTTGACTCTTCTTAGTCAGCAAGTTTTTTTTCCTCATGCTAAAATCTGCTTGCTTGCTTTTATTCAGACCCAAATCAAAAATGGATTATGCCTTGCCTAAAAGGGCTTCCTACTGATGCAGGATCATACTGTATGCTGGGAAAACTACACAGGCTCCCAGAATCACAAATAGAAAAGTTGCGGAAAACTTGCATGTTTGCATTTTTCATTCATTTGCGTTTTCTTGTGTTTGCGTGTTTATGGTGGTAGCCTGAATTTGATGCAGCAATCCACTTCTCAAACATTTTAATCAATGGTGGGGTACTTGCTACTAAGTATTGTTGTATTTTCTATTTATAATGCTGTAGGCGCATTAAGGTCAAAACTTTTTTTTTTTTTTTTTTTTTTTTTTTTTTTTTTTTTAATTGGTTCCTCTTTAAGGTAAATTGAGCAGATTATCAAGTTCTCAGGTATTACTCACTCACATTTTACTTCCTTAACATTGCAGTTTAAGGCTACTACCTACTATGCAAACATCACTGCCTATTTATCTTCTTGTTTTCTACGGTGCTCTTCAAAGCATCAAGTGAATCACAGCAGACCAAACTACTGAGGCACATTCTACATGGTGTTGCTTCACAGTGACTTGCACTTATTATTTAATTTATAACCATCCCCTGTTCCAGGCAGAAGACACTGCAGTATTTAATTTTAGCAAATACTTATTTGTGTTCTTACTATAGTATTACCATAGTTATTCAATTTCCCAGATTTTCTCTCAACTTGACATGCATCTTCTCTCATAAAATGTTCTCCTCTTTGCCTATTAGAACTATTTTGTTCAAGGACAACTGACGTGAGAGGGATATGGAGGCTGCCATATTTATTTCCATCTAAGCAATGCCAGTTGCCAGGCCCTCCTGCTGATCCTCTGCCTCTAATACTATTAGCCATAGCCCCTGAACAAGCATGCAGCAGATCAGGTGTTTCTGACATTAATGTCAGATCTGACAAGATTAGCTGCATGCTTGTTTCTGATGTTATTCAGATACTACTGCAGAGAAATAGATCAGCAGGGCTGCCAGGCAACTGGTATTGATTAAAAGGAAATAAATATGGCAGCCTCTGTATACCTCTCACTTCAGTTCCCCTTTAAAGGGAACTAGAGCTAAAGTAAAGAAAAGATTCTATACATACCTGGGGCTTCCTCCAGCCCCATACGCGCTGATCGATCCCACGCCGCCATCCACCGCTGCCCGCATCTACGAGAACCGGCTCCCGTCACTGACGTCATCGGAGCTGGGCTACGCGGGAGAAGTGCGCCCTCTACGTATCTCTCTAGACTGGCTCCGACTGACGGAAGAGCGGGGAGCTGGTTCTCGTAGATGCGGGCGGCGTGGGATCGATCAGCGCGTATGGGGCTGGAGGAAGCCCCAGGTATGTATAGAATCTTTTTTTTTTTTTTTTTTTTTTTTTTTTTTTTTTTTTTTAAGCTCTTATTCTCTTTAAGCTGAAAAGTCTGCTAATTTCTAAATCCATCCAAAGCAATGGGAAATTCTATAAATCACAATTTCTATTTAATCACACTTCTGTTTTCTGATCGATGTAGAGGAGCAATGATTTAATCATCTCTTTTAAAGGGGAACTGAAGAGAGAGGTATATGGAGGCTGTCATGTTTATTTCCTTTTAGACAATACCAGTTGCCTGGCAGCCCTGCTGAGCCTCTGCCTCTAATACTATTAGCCATAGCCCCCGAACAAGCATTCAGCAGATCAGGTGTTTCAGTGGTTCAGACTTATAAGTCTGATCTGACGAGACTAGCTGCATGCTTGTTTCTGGTTTTAATCAGATACTACTGCAGAGAAATAGACCAGCAGGGCTGCCAGGCAACTGGTATTGATTAAAAGGAATAAACATGACAGCCTCCATATAACTCTCTCTTCAGTTCCCCTTTAAGACTTGATTGTAGAGTCTTGTATCTGCAGCTTTTTTTATGATATAAGTTTTTCAAGTAGAATAGAGAAGTTGTAGATACTGTATGGTCTTTGAATTTTAAGAACCAATCTTGCAGCAAAAGCCTCACTTGCTTCCATGCTTTTTTCTTTTCCCTGCTCATTTATTCAACTTAGTTATCATTTCTTCTATTTGATCATCATTCTTTACTTCAGTGGGCAATGGGAAATATTTACAAGCCATTTCCACCTAAGTAATGGTGCTCACAGGCTTTGACTTGTACATCCCCCTGTTGACATCAGCCTTTGTGTTTGCGCTAAACTGGTAAGTGAAGAGAGTCCTTATGCTTCTCCTGCAATGTTTTTATCCTTGCAGTTGACCTGCACTAATCACTTACACTAGTTTTTCTGTTTTATAACTCTTTAGTAGTGTTCATCTTCTCTAAATGTAAATCCATCTTCAGCTAATAACTAGAGAAGGAACTCTTCACAGCTTCCTAATTTTCCATTATTTTGGTTCAATAAATGACATCTTTTTCTTAGGCGGACACCAGAGACTCCTGGCACACAGGACTGTCTTGTAACTTGCTGGCGTTGTTCTGTTATTTTCTTCTTTGGAGTTAACCAGAAAGGCCCAGATGGTCAGCCATTTCTTATCTACTTTTCTGGTATTCGATTTACTCCTTGAATGTTCATTTGGATATGAAAACATTTAAAAATGTAATCTTATAAAGGTCATTAACCATAAAGGTTTATACAGATTGTACAGGGGTTGTGTATTTTGCAGCATGGGTTGATGAATGTGAAATGTTTTATTTTTGTAATTCATATGATTGTCAAGCTGCACAAACCTTGTTCTTATTTTAATCTGACAATGTGCTTTTGTCTTATTTGTGCAACAGTTAACTTCCTGACTATGTTTCATCCAATCACTTTAGACCTATTAAAATAGTTCATAGATAATTAATACTTTCTGGAGCAAATATCCCTCTAATAAGGGGGTTGTTACAATTTCTTTACACTGGTCATTTGACCTAAAATACATAAATATGTGCTCCAGCACACTTTTTGGGTGTATATAGATTTAATTGAAATTTTATATGTTGGCTGAAAATATGTGATCCCTTATGATCAGTTACCTGTTTATTTTTCTGTAACTTGCCATACCCTCTTTAAATTAGACGTTTTTTTAAAACTGTAAAAACTACACATGTCAATGTTTTACAGCTACGTAATTTGAATTGACTTGATTTTTTCAAGTAATCCTAGAAAGGGGAGCATCCCAAATAGAAACTGCTGAAACTGCCACAGGTGCTTCTCCGAAAACCTTACAGTTGTGGCAATGAGTGTTCAGTATCGCTTCCTTTCTGCACACAAGGCATACTGTTGAGGTATTTGTTGCGGTGATTGGTTTTAATGCTAATTTAGGAATTCAGTTATAGAAATTTTAGTTTTGCATGCATATGTTACCCTAATAAATGATCTCTGCCATATGTAAACTAACAATAGCAAAGTCAAGGCTAGTTAATATTTCTAGTAAGAGGAGTAGGATGTAACTGATAACTAGTGAAATTGTCTAGTGGCATTTCTGTTATATTTGCTATGTTTGAATATTCTATAAACCTCTTCATGTCTCATTAAATAAAAATATACTGTACATGTTTGTTTTATTGATTTTTCCACACAGGGGTCTTTTATTTTGAAAGGAGTGATAAAGTTTAACCATTTTTGATATTATGCACAGTTATGTTGCCACCATGCAATAATCCTACTGGCTTCTTTTAATTTCACAATGTCCTATGCCATTTTATACTTGCGGTTCAATCCATCTTTCATCCAGTTTACCCTACAATACTGTACTTATCAGCGGAACGCTCCGTAACACTTGTCCCTGTGGTGTTTTGCTCTAAAAATCAGTACAACGGGGGGGGGCGGCATCAGTCTCATCCATGCCCTAGAACAATTCATATTTCTGTCCTAATGTGGAATATCAATTTGGAATCTAAATACACCTTTGGCATCTCTACAAATTCTGTTTCTTTGTGATCTCTTTTGATTCTATAGCAAAACGAATTAATGGCTAGTTAATTGCACATAACCCAACTTGATAAACTCATTTTGACATTTTGGAATGTCTTTTGTCAGTGTCTACTCCTTCGTAACATCATAAATGTGCAGTCCAGGGAGTATTATGTTAAATCTGTGCAATCAGACCGAAAACATACTTAAGACCTATGTAGCCATGGGCTTCTCTCCCAGCACTGTAGTGTGAATTCTGATCCTATAACGCACAGCTTTCTAAAAATGGCTTACTGTAATGGGTTATCTCATTACAACATCACAGTTATGAATTGAGGATGTTTTGTGTTAACTAATTACACTTCGGGGCTCGATACCTCTGATATTATACTTTTGATCTAGTCGCACAACAGCCTTCGAACAGTAACACAGTTGAGGAGGGAAAGTGCACATGATCATTTAAATACTGTGCTCAGCTCACTTGCAGGGGTCTTGCTGGAATAATTGGGTAAAGCTAATTTTTTTCTGTTAACCCACCTGCCACTTAATGATCCAAAACAAACAAGTCTGCCCCATGTAGAGTATAATTAATGCTATTAATATGCTTCTTCATTTTACATAAGCAGCCAGTTTCTAGATGATCAGTTCATCAAGTCACTCTTTAAATGTCTGCCCAATCAGCTTCTGCTTCAATGTGAAGCCCCACCCATTCCTATCTTTGTTTCCTGTGGCTGCTCAGTTATGTGACTTTCCTTGCAGCAGAATTGGTAGCTCATTGCTTATTATTGGCTACTACAGCCATTCTTTAGTGTTCCCTTTAAAAAGGAAATGCGAGATTTAATTTGCATATTTATGCAACAGTTGATATACCTTGTCTTATTAATGTTGACTTTTTTTTTTTAATATGGTATGAAGTATTCTCATCTCTTATTCTTAGTTGTAGAGATTCCTTTAACAAAATGATATCAAGTTAATCAAAATCACAGGCTTATTTTTGGTGAGATGGTCTGCATGGGTGATGAAGATGCTGCTGCTTTATCTACCGCTAGTCCTTGTGCACATCACGTGCTGTACATACTCTGGTGTGCATTAATACCTCAGTCACACATTCTCTTACACAAGTAGCATTTATTACGGAAAACCTTCAGTCCTAGGAGACTGGCTCCATTCAGATTGAGTGATATTCTTCACTGGGAAAAGTATTTAGCAACATTCAGAGCTGTCTGATCTTTTTTCAACATAATACTTGTATGATGAAGTGAAAATACAGCTCCACGAAAGCTTCATTGAAATTGTGTGTAGTAAGCACAAATCTGATAATAAGATGCAGTGTAAGTTACCTCCTACATGGCGCTGCATACTTTTAATTTCTGAGACATTCCTCCTGTGATGTCAGTGTTCTGTTTTTGTTTCCCTTCTTTTGTATGGTTCTGGCACTAATCCATGAACCTCCGTGCCAGATTTATGCCCTCACGTCCTTCCAATTCCTTCTTCCAAATACAGCAGTTTTGCGACGTGCTGGAGCTGAGTGTGCAACCACGAATTATTACCATTTGAGGACCATGTATAGCGCTTATACAGTAGCTCCCACTATGGCATGCCTAACGCGGGACCCTAGGAAGACCCTCTGAAGTAGGGACCTGGTTGCAGCTGTAACCTCCGCACCATCTATTCCTCCGCACCATCTATTCCTACGCTGTTGTCTGGCACTTTTCCACAGCGTTATAGAGAGAACATCGAACCATTCAGTTAAGGCTATACTTTTTCTCAAGGAGTGTGTTGTTCAGATTTGAGTTGGTGCTCATGTTTGACATTAATCTCCTCCAAGTCCATTCAGGGAACCTCTAGTAGTTGGCCAAACTTTTAAGTTACTGACAATTTAAGTCATCATTACTTAAGGTTCTGCTTTATATTCAAGTGTACAACACTGTAACTGAAGGCAGAAACTTCCCTGTGGAGACCAGGCATATCTATAATATTTTACTGTATTTTATTCTAGAGCTTCCTTTGTTTGAGAGAACCTGTATGATTTTCTATTTGACTGGAATAATTTTACATGAATATTTAGATACTAGTAGCAGTTCGTACACTTTCAGGTTTTGTCTCATATCCATACTTAGAACCACCAGCATAGATGAAGAATTATCTGTCCACATCTGATGGACATTTGTGTTTTTCATATAGTGAATATTTTGTGTCCACTTGTTTTCAGCTGCACTTTTTTAATTCATTGTGGGAAAACTTATTTCCTAAGCCTCCTAAAAGTGAGCAGACTTTCTACTTTTGTAGCCAACTTATCTGTGCCAGCTTTTTTCTGTTTACCTTTTAAACTTCTTCTTTGTGACTCGCCTTGTGCTATATATAACTTGTGCTGTTACTTTGAAGCTGGCACTGTCCTTACTTTAGGACTGGACTGTTTATTCATGTTCAGTATCTGCACCTTTCAGCCAGTGGGATTAACATGTTTGTGGAACTAACTGTGATGCACTCCTATTATGTATTTTATCACAACCGAGACATGAAAATGCCACTGACAGACTACAGAATCATGTAAAGCTTTATCAATTTGTTTTCTTTTTCAGTGTTTGAAGCCAAAGCTAGTGTAGTGTTTGAATCTGTGTTCTGCAGTTCAATGTAAATTTAGGAACTTCAGGCATCTTGTAGATTATTTTATGTACTGTTAATAGGCTATAGGAGAATCAGATATGATATTTGAATAGTAAAGTTTACATTTACGCTGAGTTAGAAATGCTGATAATAGAAAACTGTACTTTGAATTATGCAAAATCCTTCTTTACTGTTGGAAAGACCTTTAACACAGAGAAGTCTTTCTGGAAGCAAAGATTGTAGACCTTTGCAGTAGGCTAGTACAAATGCTTGGCCTTCAGATAGACAACTGAGGGCTTGCCCTTTACAGTATTGAGTATCTAATTCAGTTATTTGTTACACAGCTTTAGGAATGCCAGTGACTTGACAGCGGCTGACCTTGCACACTCCCAAGGCTTTACAGAGTGTGCTCAGTTCCTCCTTAACCTCCAGAACAGTCAGCTGAATGGTTTCTATTGCACTAGCTCCTTAAATGGAGTTCACCAGAACACAGCTAGTCGCCTTAATGGAGGGATAAACAATCGCAAGAGGTTATTCCATGATTTGGAAGCATCTGTTGTCAAAAAGCTTAGAACTGAAGGTGAGCTATATATGTATACAATTTTCCATGACCTACACAATCCTTTTTTCCTCTCACAAAGTCTGTGTGGACATTTGGAACATTATACTGTACTAAGTATTTTTTATCTACATAGAGAACGGAGCAGTGCTTTACAGCGCTGCTAGATTTGGGCGCAGTCGGCGCCTCCATATTCCTCAATAGGAATCATTCCTATTGCAGCGCTCAGTGAGTAACGTCGGCTCCGTCAGAAGACAGAGCCAAGGTTGGTTAAAAAACACAATAATTTGGCCTCCAGCAATCTCTGGAAGCCGAATTATTTCATTCCCCCACTATCCATGGCGGCCTGGAGGGGGAATAGTAATTAAAACGGCCTGGACTTGTGCAGAAACAGCCATATATATTGGCTGTATCCTGCTCCCAAGTCTACCGGCGCCGATTTCAAATGTACTCCATAGAGGCACCATTGTCACACATAGTAGAAGGTAATGCATGATTCAGGATGCCAACTCTTACATTTATCATCCTGGTTTCAGAAACACTTCCTATCTATATATAAAAGTGTGTGTGTGTGTGTGTATGTGTGTGTCGGTGTGTGGGTGTGTGTGTGTGTGTGTGTGTGTGTGTGTGTGTGTGTGTGTGTGTGTGGGTCGGTGTGTGGGTGGGTCAGTGTGTGGGTGGGTCAGTGTGTGGGTGGGTCGGTGTGTGTGTGTGTGTGTGTGTGTGTGTGTGTGTGTGTGTGGGTCGGTGTGTGTGTGTGGGTCGGTGTGTGTGTGTGGGTCGGTGTGTGTGTGTGGGTCGGTGTGTGTGTGTGGGTCGGTGTGTGTGTGTGGGTCGGTGTGTGTGTGTGGGTCGGTGTGTGTGTGTGGGTCGGTGTGTGTGTGTGGGTCGGTGTGTGTGTGTGTGGGTCGGTGTGTGTGTGTGTGTGGGTCGGTGTGTGTGTGTGTGTGGGTCGGTGTGGGTCGGTGTGTGTGTGGGTCGGTGTGTGTGTGTGTGGGTCGGTGTGTGTGTGTGTGGGTCGGTGTGTGTGTGTGTGGGTCGGTGTGTGTGTGTGTGGGTCGGTGTGTGTGTGTGTGGGTCGGTGTGTGTGTGTGGGTCGGTGTGTGTGTGTGGGTCGGTGTGTGTGTGTGGGTCGGTGTGTGTGTGTGTGTGTGTGTGTGTGTGTGTGTGTGTGTGTGTGTGTGGGTCGGTGTGTGTGTGTGTGTGTGTGTGTGTGTGTGTGTGTGTGTGTGTGTGTGTGTGGTCAGTGTGTGGGTGGGTCGGTGTGTGGGTGGGTCGGTGTGTGTGTGTGTGTGTGTGTGTGTGTGTGTGTGGGTCGGTGTGTGTGTGTGGGTCGGTGTGTGTGTGTGGGTCGGTGTGTGTGTGTGGGTCGGTGTGTGTGTGTGGGTCGGTGTGTGTGTGTGTGGGTCGGTGTGTGTGTGTGGGTCGGTGTGTGTGTGTGGGTCGGTGTGTGTGTGTGTGGGTCGGTGTGTGTGTGTGTGTGGGTCGGTGTGTGTGTGTGTGTGGGTCGGTGTGGGTCGGTGTGTGTGGGTCGGTGTGGGTCGGTGTGTGTGGGTCGGTGTGGGTCGGTGTGTGTGTGTGTGTGGGTCGGTGTGTGTGTGTGTGGGTCGGTGTGTGTGTGTGTGGGTCGGTGTGTGTGTGTGTGGGTCGGTGTGTGTGTGTGGGTCGGTGTGTGTGTGTGGGTCGGTGTGTGTGTGTGGGTCGGTGTGTGTGTGTGTGTGTGTGTGTGTGTGTGTGTGGGTCGGTGTGTGTGTGTGTGTGTGTGTGTGTGTGTGTGTGTGTGTGTGTGTGGGTCGGTGTGTGTGTGTGTGTGTGTGTGTGTGTGTGTGTGTGTGTGTGTGTGTGTGTGTGTGTGTGTGTGTGTGTGTGTGTGTGTGTGTGTGTGTGTGTGTGTGTGTGTGTGTGTGTGTGTGTGTGTGTGTGTGTGGGTCGGTGTGTGTGTGTGGGTCGGTGTGTGTGTGTGTGTGTGTGTGTGTGTGTGTGTGTGTGTGTGTGTGTGGGTCGGTGTGTGTGTGTGTGTGGGTCGGTGTGTGTGTGTGTGTGGGGGTCGGTGTGTGTGTGTGGGGGGGTCACTGTGGGTCGTGGGGGGGTCGGTGTGTCTCTGTGGGTCGGTGTGTGTGTGTGTGGGTGTCACTGGGGGGGGGGGGTCTCTGTGGGTCGGTGTGTCTGTGGGTCGGTGTGTCTCTGTGGGTGTGTGGGGGGGGTCTGTGGGTCAGTGTGTCTCTGTGGGTCTGTGTGGGGAGTCTGTGTGTGTGTGTGGGTCTCTGTGGGTCTCTGTGTGTGTGGGTCGGTGGGTGTGTGTGTCGGTGTGTCGAGATCACTCAAACGGCTTGATCGATTTGAACAAAACATGGTATGCAGATCCCTTACTACCTGGGATGATAGGTTCTGGGGGTCTCGCCGCCCCCCCTCACACCTGGGCGGAGCTACAAACAGCAAATTAGATCTCACCCATTCAAGTCAATGGAAAAAATGTAAAAGGCTGCCATTCTCACAGTAATCAAGCCAAAGTCCCCACACTTGGCACAGTTGGTCACTTGGTGACTGAGGTTACAAATCCAGGAAAAGTGGGCGGAGCATAGAACAGCCAATCAAATTTCAGCCATTCATTTTAAATGGGAAAATGTAAACTGCAGCCATTCTGACACGGTTAATGGCAGATGCCTCAAACATGGCACACTTGGTCACTGGGTGAATGAGAATAAGATTCAGGAAAGTGGGTGGAGCCTACAACAGCCAATCAAAATTCACCTATTGATTTTCTAGGGGAATATTGAAACTGCTGCCATTCTTACACTGTTAATGGCAGAGGCTTCAAACTTGCTACTGTCGGTCATTGGGTGACTGGGGTCCAATTTCACTAAAGGGGTGGGGCCACATACAGCCAATCAGATTTCCTTGGTGGATAGACTGCTTCCATTCACACATTTTGATGCCAGGAACCTGAAAGCTCACAAACTTGCTCTTTGAGTGACTATGTGTCAAGGTTACAAAAAGTGGGCGGAGCCAAAAACCAAGTTCATTGGGAAAATATAAACTGCAGCCATTCTTACACTGTTAATGGCTGAGGCCTCAAACTTGATACAGTCAGTCATTGGGTGACTGGGGTCCAAATTCAGTAAAGAGGGTGGAGCCACAAACGGCCAATCATATTTGTTAGATAGATTTCAGCCATTCTGTTATTGGAAGGGTTCTCAAACTTGACACAGTTGGTCACTGGGTGACTGGGACTAATATTCAGGAAAGTGGGTGGAGCCTACAGCAGCCAATCAAAATTCACCTTTTGATTTTCAAGGGGAATATTTACATTGCTGCCATTCATTCACTCTTAATGGCAGAGGCCTCAAATCTGGTACAGTCAGTCACTGGGAGACTGGGGTTTAAATTCTGAAAAGGGAGTGGGCCAAAAACAGCCAATCAGCTTTCAATAGTAAAATGCAACTTATTGATGCCAAAGACCCCACAGCTCATAAACTTGGTCATTGAGTGACTGTGTGTCAAGGTTAGAAATAGTGGGCGGAGCCAAAAACGACTAACATTTTACATGGGAAAATATAAACTGCAGCTATTCTTGCACTGTAAATGGCAGGGTTCTCAAACTTTGCCCAGGTGGTCACTAGGTGACTGGGATTAATATTTGGAAAAGTAGGTGGAGCCTACAAGAGCCAATCAAAATTCACCTATTGATTTTTTAAAGGGAATATTGAAACTGCTGCTATTCTTACACTGTTAATGGCAGAGGCCTCAAACCTGCTACAGTCGGTCGTTAAGTGAATAGGGTCCAAATTTACTAAAGGGGCGGAGCGGAAAACAGCCAGATTTACTTGCTGGATAAACTGCTTCCATTCACACAATTTTGATGCCAGGAACCCAAAAGCTCAAAAACTTGGTCATTGAGTGACTGTGTCAAGGTTACAAAAAGTGGGTGGAGTCAAATACAGATTTATTTATTTTTTTCTGGGAAATTGTGCAGCCCTTCTTCACTGTTAATGGCAGGCTTATTAAACTTTGCACAGCTGGTTACTGGGTGAGATTAATATTCAGGAAAGTGGGTGGAGCGTAAAAATGGCAATCAAAATTCACCTGTTGATTTTCACTGGGAATATTAAAATTGCTTCCATTCTTGCACTGTTAATGGCACAAGCCTCAAACCTGGTACAGTTGGTCATTGGGTCACTGGGGTTCAAATTCAGAAAAGGAGACAGAGCCACAAACAGTCAATCAGATTTGTTTCATTTCTTGGGAAAATAAAAATTATTGATGCCAAGGACCCAGAAGCTAACAAACTTGGTCATTGAGTGACTGTGTGTCCAGGTTACAAAAAGTGGGCAGAGCCAAAAACAAATTTCACTGGGAAAATGTAAACTGCAGCCCTTACACAGTTTATGGCAGGGTTCTCAAACTTTGCCCAGATGGTCACTGGACAAAGTTAATATTCAGGGAAGTGGGTGGAGCCTATGATAGCCAATCAAAATTCACCTGTTGATTTTCAAGGGGAATATTTAAATTGCTGTCATTTTTACACTGTTAATAGCAGATTCCTCAAACCTGCTACAGTTCGTCATTGGGTGACTGGGGGGTCAAATGCTGGAGAGGGGCGGAGCCACAAACTGCCAATCTGATTTAATTGCTATGGGAATATACAAATTATTGATGCCAAGGACACCAAAGCTCACAAACTTGGTCATAGTGTTTGTGCATTAGGGTAAGAAAAAGTGGGCAAAGCCAACACCAGTCAAATACATTCCTGGGCAACGCCAGGTCATCAGTGGGTGGAGACAAATACAAATTTCACTGGGAAAATGTAAACTGCAGCCATTCTTACACTGTTAGTGGCAGGGTTCTTAAACTTTGCACAGTTGGTCACTGGGTGACTGGGATTAATATTCAGAAAAGTGAGTGGAGCCTACAAAAGTGAATCAAACGTCACCTATTGCTTTTCAAGGGCAATATTTAATTGCTGCCATTCTTGCACTGTTAATGCCACAGGCCTCAAAGCTGGCACAGTTGGTCATTGGGTGACTGGGGTTCAAATTCAGAAAAGGTGGTGAAGCCACAAAACATCCAATCAGATTTTTTTAGTTTCAGTGCAAATTATTGATGGCAAAGCTCACAAATGTGGTCATAGAGTAATTGTGTGTTAGGGTTAGAAAAAGTGGGCGGAGTCAACACCAGCCAAATACATACCCAGGCAACAGCGGACAATCAGCTAGTAACTATATAAAGCTGTATATTGACATGTAAATCCACCTTCCCAATGATGTTTGATTATGCGCAATTTGCTTCCCAGAGCATTCTATGATACCAAGGCCCATATGCAATTAACTTTTTCTCAATAAAATGCCCTTTAAAGGGAAGGTTCAGGGACGATACAAAAAAAAAAATTAAAATCCAAATCCACTTACCTGGGGCTTCCTCCAGCCCGTGGCAGGCAGGAGGTGCCCTCGGCGCCGCTCCGCAAGCTCCCGGTGGCCGACCCGACTTGGCCAGGCCGGCGGTCAGGTCGGGCTTCTTCTGCGCTCCATTCTACGTTTCACGCCGGCGTGCTGACGTCATCGGACGTCCTCCGGGCTGTACTGCGCAGTAGTTCTGAGCCTGCGCAGTACAGCCCGGAGGACGTCCGATGACGTCAGCGCACTGGTCGTGAAATACAGAATGCAGCGCAGAAGCCCGACCTGGCCGCCGGCCTGGCCAGGTCGGGTCGGCCACCGGGAGCCCGCGGAGCGGCGCCAAGGGCACCTCCTGCCTGCCACGGGCTGGAGGAAGCCCCAGGTAAGTGGATATGGATTTTTATTTTTTTTGTATCGTCCCTGAACCTTCCCTTTAAACTACTTGCATGCAAGAAAATAATCAAAATAACTTTAATAGTACTTTCTCACCTCCTTTTTTGGTACTTTTTCAATAGAGAAGTGCTGTAAAGTTGTTTTAAAACGTTATCTCGCAGGAGAAAATTTAGAAAAAAAAGTGAATTGCATATGGGCACAGGTGTTTCTACGGAATTTCGAACCCACAGTAAACAAACATTCTGCAGTGATGCACCTATCCGCAGTAAAGCTGTCTCCACCTGTGATGAATTTTAAGAATGTAAATCGGGGAAAGGTTTGTTTTTTTTGTTTGCTTGGTTTTTGTTTGTTTTTTTAGTGTGCCAACACTGACTAAATGTATAAAGTTATGTTAAAAATAAGCAATTTCTTTAATTAAGCTGTATTCATTAAGTTCCTCTTTAAAGTGGACTTGAACACAGAGTGTATCCCTAGGACCTATAATGTCCAAACCTGCACCTCTACAATTCGGAGTGCCACAAGGATCAATACTATCCCCTCTGCTGTTTGCAATCTACATGTTGCCACTCGGTACACTTATCCAACGACATGGCCTGACGTACCACTTCTACGTCGATGACACACAGCTATACCTGTCCTTCAAACCTGGTGGAACAGACCCTACTCCAAAATAAACTCTTGCTTAGCTGAGCTACAGGCATGGATGAATGATAACTGGTTGAAACTGAATGCTGACAAAACTGAGGTCCTCTTTGTCCAAAGCCAGTGCTCGCCATCAAAACAGCTCTATCCTAAAGCAACACCAATCAGGATTGGGAATTCGGACATACACAGCTCCAACCTTGTGCGCAGCCTTGGCGTACTAATCGATGGGGATTTAAGTTTCAGAAACCAAATTTCATCTGTAGTTAAATCTTCCTACTATCATCTGAAGAACATTGCAAAGATTAAACATCTGATTCCCCCAGAGGATCTTCCAACCCTAGTTCACGCCTTCATCACATCACGGCTGGATTACTGCAATGCCCTTTATGCTGGCCTCCCCAAAAACAACCTGCGTCGCCTGCAATTAGTGCAGAATGCTGCTGCCAGATTGGTAACAAACCAGCCTCGCCACTGTCACATTACACCGATCCTTCGCTTACTGCACTGGCTACCAGTAGAATGGAGAATACTCTTCAAGATTGGACTGCTGACATTCAAATCCCTGCACAATCTGGGCCCTGGATACATGAAGGACTTGCTGAAGCTGCACCACACCTCTCACAACCTCAGATCAGCAAGTTCTATAAACTTAGTCACTCCCAGAGTGCCCCTCAAAAAATCTGGAGATAGAGCCTTCTGTCATGCTGCCCCTACTCTTTGGAACTCCCTGCCACACCCAGTAAAGACAACACCATCCCTGGAGCTATTCAAATCCAGACTGAAAAGCCACCTGTTTAGCCTGGCATTTCCGGACTTATAAAATTCTGCCTCTGTACCACGATGGTCGGAGCCATGCTTATGCGCTTTGAGTCCTATGGGAGAAAAGCGCTCTACAAATGTTGTTTGTTGTTGTTGTTGAACTCTTGCTTAGGAGAGAAGGAAAACCTAGAGAAATGCATCCTGTATGTATTTAGAGAGTTTATCCTGTCTTAATTCCCCCTCATCTGTGATAAATCACAAATTGTAATTTGATCTCTGACACAACAGATAAGCTAATTTGAAAGCACAGGATTTTAACAATGTTTGCTTCTATGAAAGCAGGAAGTAGAAACACTGCAGAATTATTGTAGGATTTATATAATCTGTAACCATGTTTTCCTTTAAAGATTATTATGCTGTTGCGTATCTTTTAGAACACAGAGGAGGTTTTGAGTTCAGGTCTGCTTTAAAGTGAATCTTAAGTCAAGGGGGAAAATGAGTTTAACTCACCTGGGGCTTTCCTCAGCCCCCTGCAGCCGATCGCAGCCCCGCTCTGATGGTCCTGTACCCGCCGGCGGCGACTTCCGGTTTCGCCGTCACCGGCTGACAGGCATGGGAACGCGAGTGATTCTTCGCGTTCCAGCCACAATAGCGGCCTCCTGGCCGCAATAGCAGCATAGGGGGCGATATTATGGCTGGGAACGGGGAGAATCACTCGCGTTCCCATGCCTGTCGGCCGGTGACGGCCAAACCGGAAGTGTTCGCTGGCGGGTGCAGGACCATTAGAGCGGGGCTGCGAGGGCAACGATCGGCTGCAGCGGGCTGAGGAAAGCTCAGCGGCATCCCCCCAGCCCCGCCGATCGCCTCCGGCGATAGGCGATCAGGAAATCATGTTCAAAGAACGGGATTTCCTGGAGGGCTGACGGGGCGGGATGACGTCAGCGACGTCGGGACGTCATTGGGAGACCCGATCCACCCCTTGGCGCTGCCTGGCACTGATTGGCCAGGCAGCGCAGGGGTCTGGGGGGGGCCCGCGCGCCGCACCGGATAGCGGCGATCGGGCGCGCGGCGGCGATCGGGGTGCTGGCGCAGCTAGCAAAGTGCTAGCTGCGTCCAGCAAAAAAAAAATTATTTAAATCGGCCCAGCAGGGCCTGAGCGGCACCCTCCGGCGGCTTACCCCGTGTCACACACGGGGTTACCGCTAAGGAGGTTAAAAGGAAATAAATATGGCAGCCGATATATACTTTTTGTCTCAGGCTCCCTTTAAGGACCACCTTTCAGCTAGATGATATTTTCTCACCTTGTCAAGAAAATTACAAACTACAAAATACTCAAAATGTTTATAGAACTAATTTACCTACCTTTGGTACTTATTTGCAAAGTGCTGAAAAGTTATTTTAAATAGAAGATGAAAAATTATCTGCTAGGAGAAAAAGTGAATTGCATATGGGCCAGAGTGTGTAGAGATCACTTTAAGTGTTGTTGTGCCGTGGATTTGAAAGCAGGGCTCCTCTTTTAAACCTGTATTATTGCTATAGACATTTCATGCTATTAAAATTGCTAAATTAATACACAATCGCCCACCTGTTAACCATTTCTGCCACTGGGGCGTGAGCCTCGCGTCGGCAGCTGCTACAGCTGCAGGGACGCGCTAGTCACGTCCCTGCAGTTTGGGGTGCTGTGCGAGTAAATGCCCGTGATCGCAATGTTGCCGGCAACGGGGGGGGGGGGGGGATTGGCTGCAGGGGACACCTCTTAAACAAAGATAATCAACAGCAGCAATAGCAACATTTTAATAAAAAATAAAAATATTTTATATAAAAACAAGCACTGGGGGAGCGATCAGACCCCACCAACCGAGAACTGTTGGTGGGGGGAAATCATTTGTGTGCTATGTTGTGCGGACCTGCAGCTTGGCCTTAAAGCTGCAGTGGCCCATTTCACATAAAATGGCCTGGTCTTTAGGGGGGTTAACACTGCAATCCTCAAGAGGTTAAAGCAGATTTGTGATTTTTTTTTTTTTCTTAAATCTTACAATCCTACCCACTGTATTTGTTCATTTATTATAAACCACTTTTTTCCTTCAAAGTGTTAAATTTTCAAATATTATGTTCAGGGGAAATTGGCACCTGTCTGTCAATGTAACAATCCACCCATGTTTCTTTCTTTAGGGTCCTTTCACACTACGTGTGTTGCATGCTATCACAACAGACAATATAATCGCACCTCGATGCTGTGCAATTTTCTATGGTACGGTCACATCTGGTACGGCAGTTTCTGTTGGAGTAACACACATGCTTATGCTTCACATAGCGATTCTAATGTGCAATGTGAATTTTCACCACAGCTACTTCTTATCAATGTGTATAGTGTGTGAAAGACTATAAATTATATGCCTGCCTAGCATGAGTATGTAGGAAGATGCCTGTGCCTGCACAGAATCTTGTTAGCAGCCCTTTAAAACATGACGAATAACCAATTAACACCCCCCTTTCATTTATTTTGACTCTTAAGCCGCATCTACACGCGTAGATGCGGCCGCGATGCTCCTTATCAATCGAGCCGCTGATGCAGCTCGATTGATGAGATCCGACAGGACGGATCTCCGCACCGCCGATTCCCTGCTCGATCCCCGCGAGGGGACAATGGCAGGGAATCGTGCAGGAGATAAGCGGCGGCGGCAGGGACGAGCGGGCACGAGCGGGGAATCGAATGCGGCGCGGCGGGCACGCGGAAGAGGCGATCCGGCGACTAATCGAGCCGCCGGATCGCTACAACCTCTCCCTGTGTAGACGGGGCTTAAAGCTGCTATTCAGTTGTCAGGAGACTTTTCAGAGCAATACAGAAGCATCCAAGAAAGTATAAAGTACATTTTGGTGACTTGCGCATCTAATTGTTTCGTTTTTTTTCTTCCAGCAAATGGCTTTGATACGGTTTACATGAGTGGACGCATGGATGATGATGAAGAGAGCATGCATGTAGAAAATCACTCAGAGATATCAGGTGGGATTGGGCAGTTTTCTGACAGATGCTGCAACAAGCAGATGATTGAAGATCTGAGACCACAGGAGAGTCCATCTATTAGACCAACAGATGCTAATATTTGCACAGTGGCTGCATTGCAAACCCCTTTTCGTTGCATCAGTCAATATGCTTACTTTTAAAGTGATCTACGTTGCCTACATTATGGTGAACATACCAAAGTTATACCATTTTGTTCAATAACAGCATGTTATACCTGTTAAAGACTTTGGTGGAATACATAGTATACATTAAGAGAATAATATTCCCATCAAGCACAATCTGTTTCCTGCAGTGATATAAATATACTCTGCAAAGTCTGTGTAACTATTTGTTTTTATAAGCCTCTACTTTAATTTTAATATTTATTTTTCAGAAGCAGGTTTAAAAGTGCCCTGTGATTTATCTTAAAAGAAATTTTGTTTTTATTAACAATTTGAAGTCTGAAGTTGTTTCTTTTTTGGTTTTGAGAACCATTAAAACGTGATGTGTAGTAAAAGCCTTGATGCATTTCTATAGATGGTAAACCGGCAGTTGTTACTATGAACTGCACCAAAATGGACAATGTTTTAGATTAGTACAGCTAACATATAGTTGCTCAACATTCTTTAAAAACAGATTTGTCTTGTCTGTTTCCAACCGGCACCATAGTCCTTCAGGCTTCAGTAATATAACATACTTCACTTCTCAGAGACCATGCTAGACTATTAAACATTGTGTGTTGCAGAGCTGGTATTAAAGCAGATTGGTTCCTATATCAGTCTGGCCTAGATTTGTTAAAAATCCGCAACGTCAACCATGGGCATGCACTTATAACCACCTGCATATTCATTAACCTTATATCCACCTTTATTGTGGTCTGATATGGCACAGACAAGGGTTGCAACCTCTTTTCACCTCTTGACCAAAGATAATCAACAGCAGCAAGCAATATATTATTCTGAGAGAGAACACAACAAGATTGTGGTTCGTTTTGATAACATGAGTGGTTTACAAGCTAGCCAATCAGACCCTTGGATAACCTCATCAAGGACATTTATTTAAAGTGATTTTAATAACTTTAGGCCAGTTTTGAAGGAACACTTTGATTCCAGGCTGCATCTATAACCTAGGATGCTTAGTGTGAACCTGAAGGGGGAAAAAATGCCTTCAAATGGGTACTAACCATAGAGGGAAGCATCCTGTCCTCCTTGCCTCCACCGATCCAGTGCTAGGACACCAGAAACCACTTTGACAAGGGGTTGTCACGAACTAGCACGAATGCGAGGTGCAGAACATCTCATGCCTGTGCTGTAGCACTGAGCTGTTCCAGTTTCTTTGCCAAGTCTAGGTGGACTCCGTGCCACTTTGCAGGTGTGAGCTCGGCTGCGCCGTGCTCGTTCATGGACAGACTTGCGGCTGCAAACTTCCAGAGGGTCCCAGTGCTGAATTGGTGGTTGGGAACAGGATGTTGGAGGCCTCTGGAGGATCCAGAAGCTTTCTTCGACTGAGGTATGTATCCAACTTTTGCTTTTCTAAAACAATTATAGGTTTAGTTTAATAAAGAAGATCGTAGTCTTACCATATCAGCACCAATGTTGTCCTTGCCAAATCACTTGGATGGGGTATGAAAAAGGAATATAGAAATGCTCTGGTTACTAGAATGCATTCAGTATAAGCAGGGTTGGTTGTTCACTTATGTCAAGATTACATGAACTTCAAAGTCTGTTACTACCAATCACTCTGGGACTATTGCATGAAAAAAAAATCAGAAGGAATCCTAATTACTACTTTTGTTGGTGTTCAAGTTCGGTATATTGAATTCACCAGTGTTTAGCACCCGAACAAGCAGGCAGTCAGGAGGAGCTCACTATGCTGCATGTCACATTGCCATTCACGTGACTCCGATGCTTCCACTTTCCAAACCGGATGGAGGAAGTATAGGTGTCATGTGAAACACAATGTGACATTCAGGGCAGTGAACTCCACCTAACCCTGTCCGCTCGTTCAGATGTTGAACAACGGCGGTTGGAAGTATTCAGGTGTTTAAATTCACTATACCAAATGCAAACACCAACACTACTCGCTACACACAACACAGTGGTTGTTTAAAAGAAGGGAATACTGAGAATAAAGAAATGGATTGCACAAAGCATAGCATTTCTCCCAAAGATCAAAATCTCATAGATGAAGGTGGAGTGGTTTACTTAAAATGCACTTATAACATCAGTGCTCCACATAAGCCTAAGCCAAGTGAGATGTTGAACTGTTAAAAATGCAACTCCACTTTTGCTGAGCGACATTTCATCAGTTGTGCTCTTCTGACCATCAGTTTTGAGCGTTTTTAAAAAAAAAAAAACTCTCCCATCGACCTACATTAACCACTTGACGACCAGGGATTTTTTCAGTGATCGGTGCTGCGTGGGCTCTACAGCCCGCAGCACCGATCAGGAGTGCAGCAGGGTGATCAGACTACCCCCCTTTTTTTCCCCACTAGGGGGATGTCCTGCTGGGGGGGTCTGATAACCGCCAGCTGCATTTGCTTAGCAGGGGGGGGCTCTTCAAAGCTCCCCTCCGCAGCGTTCTCCGCTCCCTCCCTCTCCCTTCCCCTCTGAGCCCCCCTCTGCCTATCAGATGCCGGCGATCCCCGGCCAATCAGAGGCCGGGGATCGCCGATCTACGTCACGGCGCTGCTGTGCAGCAGCGCCGTATGATGTAAACAGCGGGGATTTCTTCCCCGTGTGTTTACATTTTGCCGCGATCGGCGGCTCTCCGGCTGTTCACGGAGACACCCTCCGTGAACTGACATGGAAAGTTTCCATGGAAACCCTCAGACAACCAGTTTACGCCAATCGGGAGGTTAAGATCTTTGTAAAATTGCTGCGATCATGATTTAAAAAAAAAAAAATCACCATCGCTGTAATTTTACTGTTTTTTTTTTTTTTTTTTTGCAAGTCAGTGGGAGCGTTTTTGAAAAAATGCTCAAAGCTCTGATGGTCTGAAAAGCACTCAAAGCGCTCATAGTATGTCTACAGCCTTATTCATAATAAACTTGTACCAACATGCTGAAGCTACTGCAGGAATGCCAACTAGAAAAAAGACTGAGTCTCTACCTGGATTTTCAGGCCAATGGGCCAAATTTATTTTGCAAATAACAGTGATAAAGCACTGCAGGAATGGACTTTTACATTGTACTTCGTATAGCCATTCAGTGTGATGCAATGCAGTGTTTAAAACACGGGTATGTTTTGGGGTTTTTTTATACTGGGATGCATGGCCATGTTCAGCTATATGGAATAAAACTGCATGACATTATGGTGTGTTTTTGTATATCATGCTGTCAAATTGTTTAGTGTGATCAATCCCCAAGACTACAATTTACACTTGTCTGCACTTAAGCCATTAGGCCATATTCATATTGGAATACATTTCCAGACATAAGATTTGTGGGGCATTTATGATTTACACCATTTCTACCATTGAGAAAGCTATCCACACTTGTAATGAGATAAGACTTCCAAAAGAGGGGGAAAAAGTACATGGATAAGATCCACAATAGTGTTTGAGGATGTGATTATGTATTTTAAGTAAAGGAGAGCTACTCACAAACCCAGGTTATTGCTACGACAGGCACTGTAAAGGCAAGCAGGGAGTTTGACCTGGTACCCTCTGATGTACCTGGACTCTCCTCAATCTGCTGGTCTCACTCAAAAGAAAGATTAGTGGAGCACAAAAATATAAATGCAGCTTCTAAGGAGGTAAATGGAGACTATGCTGCAAATAAGATGTGCTCAAAACATTACAATTTAAAAAATAGTTTTAAAAGGTGTAGTAAGGGTCACTTCCCACAAAGGGCAACAAATGATAGACTAGGTGGTTTTAGTTTTAGTCAACAATGCTTTTTATGGGCTGTAATCCCTCTTCCTCAGGTCATACAACATCCATAATGGAGCTGTATGACCATGAAGTGGTTGACAAAAGTAGTCCAATTTTCCAATTTCTTAGGAGTATTTTGTTTGTCATTCATTTTTTAACATCAGACAATGTGAAAAATGGATCTTGTGATTGGTCTAAAATTTCAGAGCATTATTTTTAGCTCACAATTTTATTGGTTCTTTAAAACAGGGCTGGTCTAAAATTACCACAGTAATCTGATTTTTGCATTATCTGATTGGTCCAATTCTTCAGTTCTGATTGGGTTAAAATTACCAAGTTTCAGTAAATTGGGTTTCTGTGGAATACTGATTTCCGAATTCCAATCGGAGATGTGTACATTTCAATTCCGTGGAATCCTGAGTGGTTATAGACAACCTGATTGTATTGAACATTGGTGTTGCACATTTTTTCCCGACAGATATCTACTGAAAGCTTATGCTGGGTACACACTACACAACTTCCCGTACAATCGACAGGATTGGACCAATTATTTCTCACATGTCCGATTGGCTTCTGATCAATTATGGGATTGATTTTGGGAAGTTATGATCAGAAAATCGATTCTGTTAACGATCAGGAGCAGTTTGGACATGCACACGCGATGCAACTTCCTGTCAATTACCCATAGATATGAGAGGAAATTGCATCACGTGTAACCAGCAATATACAGTAGATGGCAAGTGTTGCAAGAGGATAATCCAACTGGATAATCAGTATCAAGGAGACCTCAATTGTCCAGCTGTTTCAGTGAAAATTACAGCATGCATGCTCTGCTTGGTTAGCAAAAACAATTGACTGGACTTCCACTATAAGCAAGTATGTGTACACATGTAAAGTTTTTTTTTTTTAAACAGCAATATGTTTAGTAATTTTTGTTGTTGGTTTTATAAACCTCTAAGACGACCAATATCAAACTGTACTACATTACAACAAACATAGGGCTCAATTCACTGGTGATACTTAAGAAACTGCAGAATAGCACACTTTGCTGATCGCCAACGAACAGCAAAATATTACCAAAGCACACAGTGTGAACTAGCCCATATAAGGACTGTCCCTTGCATGGATCTGGGTTAGGCCTGGGACCCACTAGTAGCACTTTTCTAAACTTTCTAAAAAAAGAAAGGTTGACTGTATAGGAATCCTAAAGGATGAGGGTGGGAACTCAATGGTGGATGACCAAGGTAAGGCAGAGTTATTAAATGCTTTCTTTGCTTCTGTCTTCACAAAGGAAACAGCACTATTGCAAATTACAGAGGCAGAAGAGTCTCAATCTTCTAACTGTAATATTAAATACTTAACGCAGGAAGAAGTAAAGGCAAGACTAAATAAATTAAAAATAGACAAGGCACCTGGCCCGGATGGCATGCATCCTCGGGTCCTAAGAGAATTAAGTTCAGTTATAGCTAAGCCCCTTTATCTTATCTTTTGTGACTCTCTTGCAACTAGCAGAGTCCCAGTGGATTGGCGTACAGCCCACGTTTTCCCATTATTTAAGAAGGGCAAAAAATCTGATCCAGGAAATTATAGACCTGTAAGCTTAACATCAGTTGTATGCAAACTGTATAAACAGATAATATATAGTATATATGTATTTGAGGGGTTACTAAGAGATACTATACATGACTTCATAGTAGAAAATAATCTTATTTCTCAGCATCAACATGGGTTTACTAAAGACAGGTCCTGTTTGACGAACATGCTCAGCTTTTATGAGGTAGTGAATGCTAATATGGATATTGGGAATGCTGTAGATGTGATATACTTGGACTTTGCAAAGGCCTTCGACACTGTTCCCCACAGAAGTCTGGTGCAAAAGTTGAGGATGCAAGGACTGGGGAAGAGTTTGTGTGCATGGATAGGGAACTGGCTAATGGACAGAAAACAAAGAGTTGTGGTCAATGGATCGTACTCAAAATGGGAGACTGTTAGCAGTGGGGTCCTACAGGGGTCTGTACTGGGTCCAGTGCTCTTCAATTTATTTATTAATGACCTAGTAGATGCAGTAGTGAGCAATGTTGCTATTTTTGCAGATGATACAAAATTGTGCAGAATCATCAACTCTCAGGAAGATAGTGTCATATTGCAACAGGATCTGGATAGGATGGCTATATGGGCACATACATGGCAGATGAAATTCAATGTTGACAAATGTAACGTCATGCATTTTGGTCGTACCAATGGTCTAGCACCATACAAAATAAATGGGATACAGTTGGGAACATCAAACTTGGAGAAGGACTTAGGAGTACTCATCGACAACAAGTTAAATAATCATACTCAATGCCAAGCCGCTGCAGCTAAAGCGAACAAAATTTTGGGATGCATTAAAAGGGAAATAAAAACTCGAGATGCTAGCATAATATTGCCACTGTTTAACTCTCTAGTAAGGCCACATCTGGAATATGGAATTCAGTTCTGGGCACCACATTTACAAAAAAGATATTGCAGTTTTAGAGCAGGTACAGAGGCGAGCTACAAAATTGATACGTGGGATGGAAGGTCTTGCTTACCAAGAAAGGTTAGATAAACTGGGTTTATTTAGTCTAGAGAAAAGACGCCTTAGAGGAGATCTAATTAACATGTATAAATACATCAGAGGGCAATATAATAGCTTGGCGGATGAGCTTTTTGTCCCTAGGCCTTCTCAAAGGACTAGAGGACATGAGATGCGCATGGAGGAAAAACGTTTTAGCCATTTATTTAGGAAAGGGTTCTTTACAGTAAGCGTGATTAAGATGTGGAATGCATTGCCACAGGAAGTAGTTATGGCAAACTCTATACCTGCATTTAAAGGGGGCTTAGATGCTTTCCTTGCGTTGAAAGACATCCATGGCTACAATTACTAGGTTATGCCTAATGATGCTGATCCAGGGATTTTATCTGATTGCCATCTGGAGTCAGGAAGGAATTTTTCCCTTTTGGGGCTAATTGGACCATGCCTTGTGGGGGGTTTTTCACCTTCCTCTGGATCAACAGGGGTATGTGGGGGACGGGCTGGAGATGTACTTTGTACTGGTTGAACTCGATGGACGTATGTCTTTTTTCAACCAAAATAACTATGTAACTATGTGATTTGACAAGCTCTTGCTAATGTAATGCTATGGGGGATTTAAAAAAAAAAAATCACATCTTTCAAGTGTGATCACATACATTGCATTACATTAGCAATAGCTTTTTAAAGCACAAGCACTTATGGCGTGTTCACACTACAAGAGCTTTATAAGTGTTAGTTATTTGAAAAGCTAATGCAATGCTATAGTCACATCACTCCAGTAAGAACACACACATAGTAATTTTAAAAGCTCTTGCTAATGCTAAGTGCTTAGGAACACTCTAGTAGTGTGAACAGGCCCTTACAAAAGATTTAGAAAAGTGCTGCTAGTGGGATCCAGGCCTAATTGGCCAATACTAATTGGTTCAACATCCCTCTAATATTTCAGAGCTGTCCTTGGAGGAAATGTACCGGTAGACATTACAGACCCTTCTCCTCCTTTGCCAGCTTCGCTATAGCCTTTTTAAAAATGTACAAAACCTGCTCAAAAGGCTTAATTTCTACAGAACTATTTTCTCTCAACAGTGAAGTTAAATTAAGAACCGGTTGAGAGTTGTGATTAAACTAAAAAAAAAAATAGCTTAGACATTACCAAATACGTAGCACTTGTGAATTGACTCCATGCGTTGAAGAGAACCCGAGGTGTGTTTAAAGAATGTTATCTGCATACAGTGGCTGGATCTGCCTATACAGCCCAGCCTCTGTTGTTATCCCAAACCCCACTAAGGTCCCCCTGCACTCTGCAATCCCTCATAAATCACAGCCATGCTGTGAGGCTGTGTTTACATCTGTAGTGTCAGTCTCAGCTGCTCCCCCCCCCCCCACCTCCTGCATAGCTCCGGTCACTGCCCCCATCCCTTCCCTCCAATCAGCAGGGAGGGAAGGGATGCAGGCGGGGACTGGAGTTCTGCAGGAGGCGGGGAGAGCAGCAGACTGACACTATAGAGATAAACTCAGCCAGCTCTGACAAGCTGTTTGTCAGCAGCGTGGCTGTGATTTATGAGGGATTGCAGAGTGCAGGGGGACCTTAGGGGGGATTTGGGATAACAGAGGCTGGGCTGTATAGGCAGATCCAGCCTCTGTATGCAGATAATAATCTTCAAACCCACCTCGGGTTCTCTTTAAAATAAAGCTCAAAGTGGGGGGGGGGGGGGGGGAGAGAGTCGGCACTGCCGATAACTGGTGTATTGTAATCATATGCTTATGTGAAATATACAGCTTGTGGCAGTTATGTCCATATTAAAGAATGCACATACTGATACAAAGTGGAAAATTGGAAATGTAGGGTGTTGGGCACTGAAACTTCCATAGAATTGAGGTGTGGGGGTGAAATGGCCGGCTACGGTGCCCAGCACCCTTCGTCACCAACTTTCCACTTTGTACCAGTGTGTGCAATTTTTAATATGGACATGATTCTTGTCATAAGTTGTGTATTACACCTATGCATATGTTTGCAATAAAACAGTGATCAGCAGTGCCGACTTTCCCCTCCACTTCTTGCTCTACAGATTACATCGCCAGTCAGGCCTAGTGCACACCAGAGTGGTTCGGTCGCGGTTTCAGATCAGATTGCGGATGTGGAAACGCTAGGGTAATGCATTTCATTGGGGTGGTGCACACCAGAGCGGGATGTGTTTTGCAGAAACTCATACTCCATGGGCTGCTGCAGATTTTGGATTGCGGAGGCGTTTCTGCCTCCAATGTAAAGTATAGGAAAAATGCAAACCGCTCTGAAAAACGGCAGTTCAGAGCAGTTTTGCAGGTGTTTTTGTTACAGAAGCTGTTCAGTAACAGCTTTACTGTAACAATATATGAAATCTACTGCACCAAAAACGCTTCCCAAAACCGCAAAATGCTAGCTGAAACGCTACAGAAAAATAAGACAAAGCGTTTCAAAATCTGCTAGCATTTTGCGTATCTGCTAGCGGTTTTTGGTGTGCACCAGGCCTCAGAGCTCACGTGACCTGCATTGTCCACAGGCACAAGATGGATGTATGCTAACCCCTATTTCCTATGCTGCATAAAACGCACTAGTGCAGACATTTCTACTATTTCCTATATGTTAAAATAAAGCACGCATGCTTTATTTTATGAATTTTGTCTGTAATTTAAGAACTCTGTCTATATTTTAAGAATTGTCTTTATTTTAACACTGCAGTCTGTAAAATAAGAACAAACAGCTTGGAGAATTCACCTCAGTGAAAGGCCTGGTACACACCAGAGGAGTTTTTATGAGCGTTTTGAGTTTTTAAAACCTCCTGCTAATGTTATCTTATGGGTCTGTGCACCCTGGCGCGATGAGGTTTTGTAAAAAAACAAACCCATAGCATTACATTGGGAAGAGCTTTTGAAACCTCTAGCGTTTGGGGAGCTTTTCTGGTGTGTCTCAGCCCAAAAACCATATGCAAATGAACAAATACCTCCAGAAATATCACCATTGAAAACGCTTAGTGAATTGAGGCCAGAATGTTGTTGTATAAAACCTTTGCAATCACCCCCTGTGCCTATTCTGCAGCTACATGCAGTCTTTCTCAGGATTGCTATCTGCATAGTCTAGTGACTATGCAGATAGCAATCCTGAGAAAGACTGCATGTAGCTGCAGAATAGGCACAGGGGGTGATTGCAAAGGTTAGATGCCATCATTAATATACCTTGTAGTTGAGTTGCACTATTGTCTAATGTAGCGGAAGCAGGTGGATCAAAACTTGACACAACTGCAAAGCGCATGGTATTATGTCTCTTCATCTGATTTGATATATAGCAAAATGGGAGCTAGGACTGCCAAAAATAATTTCATTGCAATCCATGCAAAGTAGAGGGCTGGATACCCAGCAGTGAGAGGTTGTTAAATGATACCAGAGCTGAAACAAATAAGAGAAATGGGGGAGCAGTCCTGATGGGCTCTATTCCCCGTGTTCTCCTCTGTCCTGTCTTTTTCACCTAAGTGCCCTCCAGCAGCCTCTTCCGGAGTCGTGCATCAGTGTGCAGGTGCTTGCCCGGCTGCGCATGGCTGGAAGCACTCTGCACATGACCTAATTGTGAGCTCATAGGTAGAGCGCCCCCGGCCGTGTGAAGCCAGCACCTGCGCACTGATGCCTGACTCAAGCAACCCGGAAAAGGCTGTCGGGAGATTTTGGGTGCAGGGTCAAACTAATAAACTGCTTACCCTGCACAAGTACCGGCGGTGTTAATTACTATTCCCCCTCCAGGCCGCCATGGATTGTGGGGGAAAGATGTAATTCGGCTTCCAGCTATTTCTGGTGTTTTTGCAGTGATTTGTGCTCCGTCCTCTGATGGCTCACAAATCGCTCACTGAGCACTGCTCTAGCCGTAATTCCGATTACCGTCTATGGTGGCGACAGCTGTGCCCAAATCGCCTGCATTTTTACAGCGCTCCTGCCCGTTTCTTCCATTTGTTTCAGATCTGGCATTATTTTAAAGCTGTTGCCTATGAAAAATGGCACTGGGAGGTGGTAAGAGACACAAGGCAGTAACACTAGGCTTGCTGTTTGAACTAAAGTTTTTAAAAATACACCTGTCATTTGGTATGGTTAAGGTTAGGAGCATACAGTGTACTGAAGAATCATTTGTCAATTTGCAGTCCGTTGGTGTGTTCTATAAGGTTTATCAAGATGCTTTGTGACAGGTTTGTTTCTCAATACAGATATGAATGGTAGCATGCACTTCAGTACGATAACACGTGGACCAGCAAGTAACGGACCTGTTGCACCACTCTTCAAAATGGATAATCCTGCAAAGTGCCTTCCATCCCCTAACGGATACAGCATTGTCACAAATGGGAACAAAGATAATGATGTGAATGGGACATTTATTGAAAATAAGTTGGAGGGTGTGAATTCATTGTCTTGTGGCTCATTGCATCTTAATGGAAGTCCGAGTAATTGTGTCACTCCTAGACCCTCATGGGGTGAGGATTTTTCTGATGTCTTGCAGTATGGATATTACCATGGGTTTGGAGATTCTGCTGAAGGTTTGCCTGAGCACAGTAGTTACAGAGAACATTCTGACTCAGTCCAGGTTGAGCAGAAGTATAAACATACATTCATAAGCACACTTCACCAGTACCAGGGATTTTAAGTCAAAATTCCTGTGTTTTATAATTTCCCTCAATGTTCAATTTACATTTCAGTTTAATACTTGCATTAAAATACTTCATTATAATGCAAGCTGGTCAGGAGGTTTCTTTCAGAGTTAACTGTCACTTGAAGTAAACTCTTCTATGTTAGTGCTGTCTGGATTCACACTCTATTCTACTACATTACCCTTGCTTAAGTGGCGTTGTGCCAATACTAAAAAAAAAATTATTGTTGAGCAATATGAATTAATGATTTATAAATGCACTTTCGAAACTGGAAGATTTTTTTTTATTAAAAAAAAAAACAAAACTATTTTGTAAACCATATATAATTTGTTTAGCCTTTAAGCATCATTTGACCGTCTTTTTTTAGTTTGCTGTTATATTCGTAGTTAAATGATGCACCTTGCATTCCAGTGAACATACAGTAGTAAAAATGCAACTGACCCCTGCAAAGTATTCTTGTCCAGTCCCTGCAAATACCCATTTAGTCAGTACCTATTTGGAGAACGATTCAGTGGTCAGGCAGTACATTGCAGATATATTTGTTACATTGCCCATTTGAAATTCAATAGTTACTGTAGATGAGTCTGTGTTTAAAGTGGATCTGAGGTGAACTTTTACTCATTGCATAATTGTGTTCCTTTCCCATAGTTTATAGGGCATTCCTCAAGCCAAATACTTTTTTGTTTTTGTTTTAATACTCTTAATTCCCTATAAACTAAATAAACCACGCCCACAGGTTTTCAGAGAGCCTTGGCAGTAGCAAGGGCTCATGGGAGCTCAGTCTGGGCAGGAGGAGGTGTTACTAGTCATTGATTTCAGGGAGGAGGGGGGATTAGGTTTTTTTCACAGGCTGAGTGCTGAAGATGCAGATGCTTGCCTCTGTAATGTTTACAACATGGCTGCTGTCATTGTTTCACAGGAAGAAATATTAATTTTCTATTAAAGCTGTTTGCAGCTAGATTTGCTGTGTAAACTATCTAAACTTTAGATAAGATATATAGACAAGTTATTTGTTATAGTTAGTTTTTCATCTCGGATCCGCTTTAAAGTGTTTTTAAATCGGTCTTCTCAGCAGGAAAACTATGCTTATGGTAAGGAAGTTTGTCAACAAATGTAGCCAAATACTTAAGTGAATATGTACTTTTAAAGTTAAATGTTTAAAGGAGAATTCCACAATTCGTTATAGGTCATTGCCATGTTATATCAGTTATGCAAATTTTATTCAAATGCATACCTTGCTTACAGTCTGCTTAGAAATGGCACTTAAATATGCTTTTTACAACTAAAAAAGTTGATGGCCCATATACTACTGACTTTTCTCCAAGGAGACATTTTCAAACCTTAATGCCTATAAAGCTCACAGCATGCAAAAAATACGGAAAATAAGTTTTTATTATTTGTTAGTTCTTTTCCAAGGACTGGGTGCTGAAAAGTTGTTTTTAGATGAGATGAAAAATGGTCTCCTCGGAGAAAACTCAAGAGAAGAAGTGAATTGGATGAGGGCTGACTATGTTAATTCGTCTCACTTGAAATAAATCAGAAGTATTTTTGGTTATACATAATTTTTTAGTTATTTTTCAATGACTAGGCTCTGAAAGTTATTTTTAGATAAGATGAAAAACTCTCCTGGTAGAAAACTCAGGGGAAAAAAAGTGAATTGAAAAAGGGCCGACATTGGTTCGCCTCAGTTGAAATAAGCCAGAAGGCATTCCTATATACATTCTGTGCTAACAGATGATTTAAATTCTCACAGAGTCCGTTCAAGTTGACTATTCTCTTCAAATATGTCAGTCAATATATCGCTCCCTCTAATTGTATATTGGATTCACTCATGGGCATTATGCCAGGCATACATTATACAATTTGATCAGGTTAAAAATCAATATCTTCCAGGTATTGATTGTTTACCAGATCTACCATGTTGCATAAGTAGATTTTGGAAATATTTTTTGATATTTCTTACACCACTGTTGGAGCTCGTTTTATACTTCCAGATGAAGTAAATGCCGCGCACCTACCACTCCTGCCGGCACCAGTCAGGAAAATAAAATGTTCAATTGATGTTGTGTTACTTATATTATAAATGCCATTGCGTAAAATAGATTTCTATTACATTTTAATGTTTATATTGGTGTAGTGTATGCCTTCAATTCAGCATGACTTGACTGTGTATAGCACCTGAACATTGCAGAGGTTTTGATACTAAGAATGTTAGAATGCTTGAAAGGGAAAAAAAATCTATATTTAAATGTTTTCTATTTAATTCTCAATCTAATTACATTTTGTGGAATTCTCCTTTGGCATAAACTCGCCAACAGTGAACAATGGGTCTAATTTGTTAGCGAATTGCCTGATTAGTGCGACTTGCGTCACATAAGTACCAAACATTAAAAAGGAGACATTCTTAACAGAAATTGCAACCACTTTTAAAGCATCTGAAATCATCATTCTTTGCAGTGGTGACTGCCTAGAAAGTTCTGCATCCTTGCATAAATTATTAGCTGCACAGAGCAGGAGCTCTGTACATCTGCACTAGTTAAGTTTCAACAAGCTTGAATTTTGCCAGTGTCAGACGTGTATAGTATATGTTTGAGGGGGGTGGGGGTTGTGACAACTATCCACTGGGAAAATATAACCTGGTTGGTTGGTATTTCTCCCATAGAGGGTCAAAAAGGTATACAGACATCCAATCCAACTATAAAAGGTCAGGCTAGGCAACAGTCACCTCATCTATAGATCACTTAAAGGGAACCAGAGAGGATCAAAAAAAGGTTTTATACATACCTGGGGCTTCCTCCAGCCCCATACGCACGGATCGCTCCCACGCCGCCATCCTCTGCTGCCTGGATCCACCGGTATGAGGTCCCGTCATTGCTGCGAGTCGGCCGATTCTCCGCATCACACGGAGCTCCCTCTATAGAAGTACGCATGAGGCTGCCTACTGCGCAGCCGCATGCGTACGGGTATGGAGAGAGCGCCTGTGATGCGGACAATTGGCCGTGTCCGCCGGAAGTGACGGGCCCGGTACCGGCGGTTCCAGGAAGCGGAGGATGGCGGCGTGGGAGCGATCCAGGCTTATTGGGCTGGAAGAAGCCCCAGGTATGTATAAAAGCTTTTTCTATTTTAACAAGCCATTCCTCTCTGGTTCCCTTTAACCTCCTGAGCGTTACGCCGCTCAGGTGATTTTGCATTTTCCGTGCCCCCCACGCTTTCTTATTAATTTAAATGTCTCATTTATATACTAGCTAGCACTAGGCTAGCTAGTATTGTTTGCTGGAACCCAGATTGCCTGTTGGATACATTACCACGCCGGGATCCCGTGAAAGCTCAGCTCCATTCTTCACTATGAGGAGGATCGTACATGATGTCTTGCCGTCATGCGCAGTCCCGATCCTTGTAGTGCTCCCGATCCTAGCGTAGTGCTAGCTAGTATCTAAATGACACATATAAACTAACAGATTAATTTCTGCACACAGTGTCGGGCATACCGCTAAGGAGGTTAAGGTCCATCTTAAAATTTTGGAGACACCGAGACATTTTTCACTAGGAAGGGTACAAGGCAAAACCTTCCTTGAATACTGTTGCAGAATAAACTAGTATTTTTTTTCATTGCTATGCAACTTACAAATCAAAGTTCATAGAGGAGTTTTGTATACCAGGTGTATTTTTCTAATGCAAGTATGGACGCTAAAATTTTCTTTATATGATTTAAATGCAACCTTTTCTTTCAGCATAAATGTGCCTATCACAACCACAGTTTTCATTCCACTTCCCATTTTATGTTCCAAACATACAAAAATGCTTCAATTACTGTATGTGTTTTGAACATATTCTTCAAGATTTTTTTATTTTTTTGTTGTTAAGGTCCATAAACATTTTCTGACGTTTAAGATGCAAGGCTTAACTTAGAAACCGTGCATTTACTTAAGGTTTTTTTTTTTTTTTTTTTGTATGAAGGTAATTTGAAAGTCATTGTCCTCCATATTTCATTAAAACAAATTTGTCTTCAAAAACTTTTGTATTTGTTACACAGTCTCAGCAATGTTGTGTTTGAGTAATATTTGTGTTTACAATAGACATATTAAAATGTCAGGAAAGCATAGCTGACATACGCATCCAGAACAGGCAATAATTCAATGCTTGGTTGTGATAAACTGCTATTTTGGTGATGTTACTGTATGTACTTTTTTTTTTTTTTTTTTTTTTTTTTTTCTTTTTTAGGCAAAGTTGGATTTTATTTTCCTCAGATATTACTTGTGGTTTTTTTTGTGAAGCTTGAAGTCACTTGCTTTTTATATTGACCTGTTTGCGCAGTGCAAGAACATTGTAGCAGTTTTGTTATGTAGATTTTGCCACTTTCTCAGGAGGATTAGCAGTCACTTTTTGTTTTTTCAATGACTATGTATCTTTATGAATTGGAAAACCTTGAATTTTCATACAGATATTCATGGATTGGGTGTCTGTAAACTACCCCACTATTTCCATTGAAGCCATAAATTCTCTTAAATCTTTTCATTCAATGAATTTGATAATTTATTGAAGTGGTAATCCTCCCTGAATAAGTGGCATAAGCTAATGTGCTTTAAAACTGACATATGTTTGTTTCTGTTTGGCCTCTCATTTGCCATTTGTTTTACAGTTGCAAAGGGAATGCATGTGCCCTAAAAAAATTGTTTAAAAAAATAAAAAAACAAACTTGTCCATGCATTACTGTTGTTTCGCTTTGCATGTTTATTTATGGAGTAATTTCTTCTTCAGCCAACAGTTAAAATAGACATGAAGTTGAATATGATGGTCTTCACTGTCTATATTTTTGTTTATTTTCTAAGGGGATGGGGAGTGCTGGTAGTTTGAGGAAAAATTCACCAGAAACGAGCAAGCAACCAGTGGGAGCTGAGTGCAGTTGCTACAGCTGCTCTACCCACTTGTTTTTGTCAATGATTTTTTAGAGGATGATAAAACAAGCTAGGCAAGTGACATTAAAGTGAACTAAGCAGCTCCTGGCTTCAAATAGCGGCAAGGGCTGCCATTGTTCAGAAGCTCAACCCCTGCTGTTTTACAACTAGCATTGTCCAGGCTAGGTGTGAAATTCTTCAACTGTAACTGATGTTTTCTGTTTGAAGTACAATGGGGTCAGTTAAGTCTAATGAGGTGATTTCTTATCTGTGTTCCACAATCTCCTGCTCAGCGACCGCAGGTCCTTTGCAGACGGACAAAGTGGCTATTTTAACCCATAGATGTAAAAAAAAAATGAGGTAAATTGAAAGGGTTTTTTTTTTTATAATAAACCACATTTTTAGAATGCATTTTTAATTTGCTATAGAGCTGCCCTGGGTGTTAAAAATGATGCTCGGTTCACTTTAACAATGGCAGCATGCATTTTTCTTTCTAGCTTCAGGCAAACATTTTTTTCATGCACACATTTTACAGACCTTATGTATGTTTACCTGTGGTTATTCACACGTGTTTTTTCGCATTTGTTAGTCTATGAGAAATCCCATGCAGTGTGCTAATTTATCTATCTTAAAGGGACCCGAGCAGTAGATAAAAATAAAATTGGTACTTACTGTTATAAATCGCCTTAACTGTTTCGACACCAGCAACTTCTTATAGTTGCGTCGCACAGACTGTGAGATAACTTGACTCTCAACACAGCAAGCAGGAGATAGACTTTTCTCAGGCTTCTTCAATATTTAAGGAGTTTATTCACTACACCAATATACAGATACAGTTCATCATATCCTAGCGAAGCAGATCCTCATGTTTAAGTTCTTGGCGTTACAGCTCTTGACTAACCTTCCTCCTGAATGTTAGTCAGTTACCTTCTTTCTAGACTACGTTACTCTAGACTACCTATGTACAGCATACATTAGATCGGATTACATAAAGAATGGAAATACTTAGAGGTCCCAGTCAGCATCTAGATAGCATGAAAGTAGGAAGCAGAGCAGGAATCAGAGTGAGCTCCGTTCGCCCACCCGGCTCTTTAATACAGACTAGGAAAGAGTTAAATGTGACCTCATCTTAGCCATCCCCCAGATCGGACTATTGGCTTAGACCCCTCATGGTGTCATAATACACACCTACTCGATTAATATTTAATGATGCCTTTTGCTTACATACTGGAATGTGGTATTTTGTAAACATGGCCTATGTTGATTGTTCTTGTGATGTACATGTTGAGGTCAGTGAGACCTGTGGCCTTGTCCATAGAACAGCTTCTTGGTATGTCCTCGTTCTGCTGACAGAACTGTAGATTTTCTCTCTAAGAGAAAATCCGCTTAAAGGGCAGGTCTGCACCCCAAGCCTTTTTGACTAACTCAGTCCAAATAACTGAGGCCTACTTAAATTATAACAATCCCCCCTAAAAAGGCTTGATCCGCAGATCCCTGCTTCTGAACCCAGCAGTACCTGGTTTCTTTTCTTTGTTTCACTTTTCGATGTTCGTGCTCACACCACAACTTCTCTGCTCTAGGCGGTTATCCCTGGGAGAGAGGGCAAGACCTCTTGGTCTTCCTGTAACCAGGCTCTCTGGGGATGCCCTACTTCTAAATCCCTCTATACCACATGCTCAGCATTTGCGTCACTTGCGTATCACTCACAAACTTGCACGACCACAGAAAAGTGAAAATTTGTTACACAATGGAGCAGTGCCAGGTGCCTTCTAAAAGAGCGCCTTTATACAATCGGCTCCCTCACAGGTACTGCTACACCTATACCCGTAACCCTGTATATCCCTTAATTTGGAAATATTGGTTCATGAGGTTGTTTGAGGCACCAATCTCTTGACCGTATTAGTTTGTTTGCGTAATTTAACCACTTCAGCCTAACTGGATGAAAATTTTCGTCCAGTTAGGTCGTGCGCGCTCCCGTGGGCCCCCCGTGCGTGCCCCCGCTGCTGGCCGTTAGCCCACCGATCCGTGAAAGGGATTATAAATCCCTTTCGCTGATCGGACCCCCCCGGAGAAAAGCCGACAGCGTCTCTTCAGACGCTGCGGCTTTTCTGAGCTCTGGTCTCCTTTCTTCTGCCTGGGAGCGAGATCGATCGCTCCCAGGACTTTTTGGACTGTGGCCATCTTGTGGCCAAATAGCAAATTACACCAAAAACACACTTTGTGTTAAATAAATAAATTTTAATACATTACAAAACCCCTGTTTACCTCCCACACCAAAAAATACCCACATACAAGTTTAAATAAAAAAATACAAAAAATTACAATAAAAAAAACATAAATAGTTACCTAAGGGTCTGAACTTTTTAAATATGCATGTCAAAGGAGTATATCAATATGATTTATTAAATTATGGGCTTCTAAATAGTGATGGACGCAAATTGAAAAAATGCACCTTTATTTCCAAATTGAATATCGGCGCCATACATTGTGATAGGGACATAATTGAAATGGGTGTAATAAGCGGGACAAATTGGTAAATAAAGTACATAGGTTTTAATTATGGTAGCATGTATTAATTTCAAACTATAATGGCCAAAAGCTGAGGAATAATGATTTTTTTCCATTTCTTAATATTCCTGTTAAAATGGATTTACAATAAATTAATTCTCAGCATTATGTATCACCCCCAGAAAGCCTAATTGGTGGCGGAAAAAACATTGTGCCGAGTAGTGATAAAGTTATTAGCAAATGAATGGGAGGTGAAAGTTGCTCAGATGCAAAAAAAAATTCAACCCTGTGAGCTTAAGTGGTTAACACACAACCACACCTGGATAATGACGCCCAAAGTTGTCATCCCCATCCAGACGACCAGTGGGTGTAGGAAGAACTTGTGAAGTGCAGAGGCCCAGTCCGAGTGTCCCTGGAACATCGCCGGAAACCTTTTCCACCAGGTCAGACTGGAACTCACCTGCTTATTTTTGTGTTCTACCTCGTTAAGATCACCTGGATCATGGTGAAATCTTACCTCTAACTTGGTGTACTGTTTGTTTAACCGTTGTAACAAAGTGGCCGTCTTGGGTCAAAACCTGTTCCCCTTTGTCCCATGTTGTGTTATCTTTCAGGAGGGGAACTTCCCGTGACACTTTGAACTTTAGAGTTCTCTTAACAATTTGAGAAATAACATCATCAAACTTGGATGACTCGATCCATATGGGATCTCCGCTCACACAATATGTTCCCCTTGAAAGATCCACCTTATCGGAACAATTATGAAAATGTACCTTGAATGTGTCCTTAGACATGATGCTAAAAAAACAAACCTTTCCTTCAGCCACCGGAACTATTGGTTTGGCTTCAGGGCGGATCTTTTGAATGGTAGCCTCGCATTCTGTGTTATTGAGCCAGCAGGTTTCTTCACTAAATTTTACTTGCCCCGGCAAACACAGGTACCTCTGAGAATTTCCCGCATGAGGACAACTCTACTCGGTTTACCTCCCCGTCTAGCACCAAAAAAGGTTGACCTCTCAGGTCATGGTGTAAGACGTGTTAAGGTGGGAACTAAGGAAGTGGCGGTGCCTAAAGAAATGTTGCACCGTTTCCATTGGTTCACCCCAAACATCTCGAAGCTTCCATGCAAAAGATCCTTCTCCAGAAAAATCGATATACCTCTCCTTGTCCAATCTCAGTTGTACAGGATCTTTTAGCATCTCCCTGACAAAATATGTCCCCAACTGTCCTGATTGGACCTCTTCCCCCCCCCCCTTATGTCCTGAGGCACAATATGTACCTGAGGTCGGGGAAGACTGTACTCTCTGCAATCTTTCAATTAAGAGTACCTCTTCACTTATCCAACTAGCATGAGGATAAATGGCTGCATATGGACTGTGTAATATCGTCCCCTGTTGTGACCCATGTAGTGAGAATGGGGTTCCCTGTGTTGGCTTTCCCTCCCCTGGGATCGCTCACCCCACCCTCTTTGTCACCTGGAAATGTGGCTTGATCTCGATTTTTACTTCTTGTTTCGAGAACCACAAACCCTCGGCTTTCCCGCCTTTACGTGTGTATAGTTGTTTCAGAGACACCCTCTGTTGGTAACCCCAGAGTGTGATGATGTCCCTTGCGTCTCTCTGGTAGGAGAATTGACGCCTCCTGCTCGTTCCTCTCCAATCTGGAACCATCTCACTCTGTATAACCAAGACAAGGTACCCCTGAATCACACACTCCACGTGTTGCATGTACCCATTGTACTGCAATGTACCTTTTAACAAAACTTTGGATTGGTGCATCGATTCTGGGAGTGTGACAGTCAATAGCAGATTTACACTGCCGTTCAAGTCACCCTGCCAGCGCACCTGACCTTTCACCCACATTTTGCCATGAAATTTGTCTGCACCTGGCACTTGTGCTCTTTTCCTCCATCCCGGCTTGGTCCATCTGTGCCAATCAGAGGGAGGTGTCAAAGGATCAGTACCTTTGTCACCCAACATCAACATGTTTGGGCCTTGTGTTCTCATTAACCCCTTTATTATTCATGAGAATGTCCTCTCTTCGTTCTCCTAGGACGAAATGGCAGCCTAGGATCACCATCAGCACGGTACTCTTCATTATAAAAGCACCTCCTCGGGAAAGAAAAACATTAGCACTTCGCATTATGCTTTGCTCAGTCAGTTTTTTTTTGTCTCTTTCCGATCTCCGGAATCTCGCTGTTCTCCAAACTCAGATTGGCATCTGGAACCTTTCGCTTATCCGACTGACATCTCCATCTTTGCTGCCAGCACTGCAGCTGGCTCGAGTCCATATTGCCAAACTCCTGAAATCGAAATACAAACAAATCAATTCTTATTAATGATTTGGGATTCGCCCTGCGGCTTTTACTCTGTACACTTTAGATTGATCAATATTTACCGTAATTGATCTCGTTGCTTTATGGTTCTCATGAACTCTGTTTACTCTTTTTGGTAGATTGGAGTTAAACTTCTCTCTCTCCCCTTCCTAAGTACTATCCTAAGTACTTACCTGTTTAAAATATGCTCCCGCGGACTTCACCTTTGGAACCTCTCACCTCATTGCAAGCTCCCTCCACATCCCTCCCCCTCCTTTTCTGTACATACGCGGCTGTCGCATGCACAGTTTATGGATGCCACACACCTTTTGTTGCTTTGCAGGTGAGCCTGCAATGCTCTTACTCCTTTTCACATTTACTTACCTAGAACCTCCTTGCGATACCAGCTCTGCTAGAAGTTGTGTGTGTTGTACCCTTTGACCAATGTTTGCTGTGCTACTACCCCCATACTACATAAAAAATGGCTGCTTCCCTGTAGGAAGGAGCACTTTGCACTTAAACTACACAGGGTGCAGGGCTAAGCATTCCAGCATCAAATGCCTGTATGCAGATCCCTGAATGCCCACTGGGTAGGTAGTCGTATGGCAAACCTGTACTGATACACTGTCACTCTGTAAATGGCAATTCTTTCATCTTTATAATTGCCCCCCCATGAACTGCTGTCAGTTCTTGTTCTTTGTGCTACACTTGGTAGGAGCTGGAAAAAACATATTTGACCAATCAGTGGACGAGGAAAACGCACAAACAGTCCCAGCCCAGCATTGACCTCTTAGTCAAGCTCTGGCCCTGTCCACGACAAAAACCGGGAAAAAAACTTTACCGCTCTGCAGCCGTGGCGACGGATACCTGGATTGGTCAACTCCACTTTTTTCCATCTCCGGCACCCCCTGATGCACTGTCACCCCTTTTACTCTATTGGGAACTCATGCTGCACCACCTGTTAAGGTGCCTCACTTAAAGGAATAATCCCATAAGCAACCCACTACAGATACTTTCCTGATCTGCACTGCGCTTGCAAATCACACCCTGGGAAATATCTGACTTCTACGTGTCTCCCTGCACCTAGCTGGGAAACCCTTCCTATCCGTGACCATGCTAGTCTCGCAGCAACTGCTTGGTGCACGTACTCTGGCATTCCTTTCCCTGGACCCAAGCTCTGGGGAAATACTCCGGGATCCGAGATACTCAGTAGAATGTTTTATCGCTACCCCCCTTCCTTTCAGCTGCTCTGCCCGGAGCTGCGAGCACAACCTGGCGTGATGTGGATCCCCCAGCCCCTCCTCCCCTCTGTCATGACGTGTGGGGGCCATGACTCATGGGGGCGGGCCCTCCCCAATGCCGCCATTTTGAGTCCTGGGCTGCCAGCTAAGATGGCTGCTATACAATCTCCCATAGCAACCTCATTAATTCTATACACATTAGGAGAAAAAACAAAATCAACAGAACAAACATTTTATGCCTAGTTACACATAGCATACTTACACATTGCAGAAAATCAGCATTCCGCTACATACACTCTTGGATGGAAAAACACAACCACAAAAGAAATACCAGAAATTCCACCGTAGCTCGTGGAGTCCCTTATCTTCCCCCACCTCAGGAAAACCTAAGCAGATGTTCCCGATACACACATCTCTGAACTACAGGCTCTACCCTGCAGAACATCTCACAGGCACCCCTACGGACAGAGGGAAAAAACATGCTGACCGAAAAAAACGACCGAGTACAGTAGCACCTCACCCACTATCTCAGGTGTGGCTATAAACTGCTTCATACGAAGAAAAAAACATACCTCACACAGCTAACCAGTGCTATTCACCCTACAAACTGCTAAAGACACAGCTTGAATACCTGCAAAAACCTGAGAAAAAAAAACCCGTCCCAGCTGTAATCCTAAATGCTATATACCTTAGTATCACCCAGTGACGTGCGTTTTTCTCCACAAAACCAGCCTTCAGCTTTTCTCAGACATAGCTCAGAACTACTAGAGCATGTTGTGTCCTCGTCTCACACAAAACCATCGCTGTATGACTCTAGGGGCCATATGCAATTCACTTTTTCTCCTGAGTTTTCTCCTAGGTGATATTTTTAAACTTGTGAATAAAATGCCTTTTAAGCTACCAGAAAGCAAGAAAATACTCAAAAAAATTTGATAGTACCTTTTCTCTTACTTTTTGGTACTTTTTTAGTTGAAAAGTGCTGTAAAGTTATTTAACATTGAAGATGAAAAATTATCTCCTAGGAGAAAACTCAGGTGAAAAAGAGAATTGCATATGGCCCTAAATCACCATCCCAGTAACAAACTTATTCTGAGATGAACATCCCTCATCCTCAGCTCCACAATCCGTGAAACCAACAGAAACCTAAGGAGACATTAAACAAAACATTTAAAATATTCAGCACTAACTGGAACCAGAGAAGCTTGCTTTCCTCTATGCTTTCCTCTACCAGCCTCTCCCTCATCCACTACTAATAGACTGAAACACCGCTGGCTTATCTCTCCAAGCTCTCCTAACATCCTACGCAGACCGCAGCAGACCTTCTCTGTGACATGAGAGCGAGAGAAAGACAAAAAAAAGAACAGAGAAGGAAAAAAAAAACCCAATTGACATCTGACCAGCAAAAAAAAAAAACCATGCCTGTGACAAATGTGGATATAACCACTATGTAAACCGTAACATGCAACACAGAAACATTAAAGCCAGTACTATGTACGCTTTACACCGAAGCTGCACATAACACAGAACACATTATCAACTCCTTGTACAAAAAAGATAATGCAATATAACAACGTAAATCATACTTGCCTGGACCCGGACGTCATATGCCTGGCAATTCATCAGCCTGTGCAACTTTCCCGTGAAACTTCTGATTAGACCCCCTGGAACTCCTGAGCGCAATCTCTCTCTGTCCCCACACTGGCTCAGTGGATCGGTGTCTCCCGCGGCAGTTGCGGCTGGCCTTGGAGCGTTCCAGTAACCTGTGATCCAGTTTAGGCTTTTAACTGCATGTGCACCTGCAGCGTACGTTTAACGTCCAAGAGTTTCGCCACTGATTTCCTCGAATTGCAGCCCGTGTGCTGGCTCTCGCACACCACTTATCAGCTTGATAAGCTTTCCAGTCCGCATCTACTCCGCTTGTGTCGCTGTGGAATATCTAGAAAACTTCGGCCCCTGGCCCCTGTCTGCCTATTTTGCTAGACAGTGAAGGGTTTCAGCACCACTGTTATAAATCGCCTTAACTGTTTCGACACCAGCAACTTCTTATAGTTGCGTCTCACAGACTGTGAGATAACTTGACTCTCAACACAGCAAGCAGGAGATAGACTTTTCTCAGGCTTCTTCAATATTTAAGGAGTTATTTACTACACCAATATACAGATACAGTTCATCATATCCTAGCGAAGCAAATCCTCATGTTTAAGTTCTTGGCGTTACAGCTCTTGACTAACCTTCCTCCTGAATGTTAGTCAGTTACCTTCTTTCTACACTACGTTACTCTAGACTACCTATGTACAGCATACATTAGATCAGATTACATAAAGAATGGAAATACTTAGAGGTCCCAGTCGCATACGAGCGAGAACGGCGCCGGAGACTTGGGCGCAGGACACAGCCAGTATATGGCTGATCCTGCTGCCGCACAAGTCCGGGCCGTGTTAATTACTATTCCCCCTCCAGGCCGACATGGATAGTGGGGAATGAAATAATTCGGCTTCCAGCAATCGCTGGAATCCGAATTATTGTTTTAAAAGCAACTTCAGGTCCGTCTTCTGATGGCGCTGAAGTTACTCCCTGTGCCTGCGATAGCCGTAGTTCCTATTACGGCCTATGGTGGCGCCGGCTGCGCCCAAGTCTCCAGCGCTGGATTTACCGTGTTCGTCCCAGTCAGCATCTAGATAGCATGAAAGTAGGAAGCGGAGCAGGAATCAGAGTGAGCTCCGTTCGCCCACCCGGCTCTTTAATACCAACTAGGAATGAGTTAAATGTGACCTCATCTTAGCCATCCCCCAGACCGGACTATTGGCTTAGACCCCTCGTGGTGTCATAATACACACCTACTTGATTAATATTTAATGATTTGGTATTCGCCCTGCGGCTTGTACTCTGTACACTTTAGATTGATCAATATATACCGTAATTGATCTCGTTGCTTTATGGTTCTCATGAACTCTGTTTACTCTTTTTGGTAGATTGGAGTTAAACTTCTCTCTCTCACCTACCTAAGTACTATCCTAAGTACTTACCTGTTTAAAATATGTTCCCGCGGACTTCACCTTTGGAACCTCTCACCTCATTGCAAGCTCCCTCCACATCCTTAAATTATAACACTTACCTGGGGCTTCCTCCAGCCCACTGTAGGCCATGAGGTCCCCCTGCATCCTCCTGGCTCCTCTCTTGGTCCTGCTTGCAACTTCATTACCGGCGACACCCGGGCTACACAGCTGCATGACAGGTCTGCGCATGCGTGGTTCAGAGTTAGAAAACCGTACATGCGCAGGACTGTCACGCCGGCCGTCGTCATGACGCGTAGCAGCCGGCATGTTGACACGAAGCGTCACCGTTTAGGTAGTGTTGAGTTGCCAGCGGGACTGGGAGAGGAGCCAGAAGGATGCCTTGGGACCTCACAGCCTACGGTGGGCTGGAGGAAGCCCCAGGGAAGTACCAATTTCACTTTTATCTACTGTTCAGGGTCCCTTTTTAAGTTGCAAGGGTTTTTTTTTATTTATTTTTTTATTTGCGCAGATGAAGAAAAACATACTTTAAAAAAAAAAGTGTCTATATTGACTTCCATTGTATTGTGCATATTTATAATTTGCACCCAATTTTTGATCCCCTACCTCTGGCCTGAAAGTGAAGAGCTGGTGTTATAGCCATGCAATTGGATTCTGACAAATTTGTATGTCTCAATTGAAACACAACAAAGTCCCCGTTATACAGAACTCGGGCAACCGTAAGTCTCAACTAACTGGCATACCTGAAAGGGATAGCAAAGACAGAACTTTTGGGGGTTTGCATGGTATAAATTACTTAACCTCCTTGGCGGTATGAAAAATACCGCCAGGAGGGAGCGCAGCAGTTTTTAAAAAAAAATTTTTTTTTTTAATCATGTAGCGAGCCGAGGGCTCGCTACATGATAGCCGCTGCTGAGCAGCATCCCCCCGCTTCGATCGCCTTCGGTGATCTCCGATCAGGAAATCCCGTTCATAGAACGGGATTTCCTGGAGGGCTTCCCCCGTCGCCATGGCGACGGGGCGGGATGACGTCACCGACGTCGGGACGTCATTGGGAGTCCCGGGCCACCCCTCGGCGCTGCCTGGCACTGATTGGCCAGGCAGTGCTGGGGTCTGGGGGGGGGGGGGCCGCGCGCCGCAGCAAATAGCGGCGATCGGGCGGGGGCCGGCGGCGATCAGAGTGCTGGCGCAGCTAGCAAAGTGCTAGCTGCGTCCAGCAAAAAAAAATTATGAAAATCGGCCCAGCAGGGCCTGAGCGGCACCCTCCGGCGGCTTACCCCGTGTCCAGCACGGGGTTACCGCTAAGGAGGTTAAGGATCCTCCAGGCACCACCTTCTATGAATCTTGCAGCTCCCAGCGGCTTTCTGGCATCCATGCATGGCTCCTGGCATGTCACACGACCCAGTGCGGGTCAGGTAACCTGTTTGGAGCCGTACACAGAGGACGTAGGAAAGCCGCTGGTAGCTACAGGAAGGGTAGAAGATGGTACCCGGAGAATCCGTATGTAAATTTCTGCTGCACAGGAGAGGTTTGTGCTATTTTTGGCTGGTTGCTCTTGCAACCAGTAAGCACACGTATCCGGCATCAGGCAATCCGATATTGGGGACTTTGCTGTACCTGTATGGGAACAGGTTCACCTGCTGAAACAGGAGGTGACCCGGCATACTGCGCATGCGCAGCCAGTATAGTATCCGGGTCAGAGGGCGCGGATCTGTTTAGTGATATAGAGGTGGTTTTCAGAGGCGCAGAGTGACGCCAGGGCACGGGAGGTGTGCGGTATGTAGCTGCTCACCTCCCCACACACACATGGTGTCTTACGAGCAATGTTAAAGTACTTAATAACTCGTAAATCATAAAAATCTGGCGCTGTCCTGACTTATGGACAGATTCAGGTTAAGAACGAGATGACAGTCCCTATCTTGTTCGTTAACCGAGGACTACCTGTAAACTTTAAAAAAAAAAAAAAAGAAAAGGTGAAAGTATTAGTTTCCTGAAAATAAAAAGAAGCTGAAACCGTGGTATCTTGTCTGGGAGAAGACAAATAAGGTTTTACTGCAGGAAAGTTAAAAGGCAGTGTGTGGATTCTAAACAGCTGTGACAGTCTGCGATCTTAAAGAGACTCTGAATGGGGGGAAAAAAAAACACCTCTGAGCGATACTTGCCTCAGGAGCGGGAAGCTTCAGGGTCCCAATGAGGATTCCCAGTCCTCTGTAGCTTGAGGGAATGCAGCGCTGGCTCCCCCAAAACCTCCTTGACAAGTTCTGTGCATAAATATTTACCTACCACGATCCAGCGCAGGCGTAGTAGAGTCTCTTCGTTCGGGCTAAGGTGGAAATAACTGAGCATGATCGTATCTGCTCTACTGCACAGGCGCAAAGGACTTACGCCTGCGCAGTAGAGCAGATATGATCGGCCTTGGCTTTTTCCGCCTTAGCCCGAATGAAGAGCTGATACTGTGCCTGCGCTGGATCGCGGTAGGTAAATATTTACCCTGCTGCTGTTTGGGGGGAGTCGCAGCGCTGGATTGCCAGGACGGGGGAAGCCTAGTTGGGTTCCAGAAGCTTCCCCCTCCCGAGGTAAGTATCCCACAGAGGGTTTTTTTTTTTTTTCAACTTTTCTTTAAAGGGAAGGTTCAAGCAAAAAAAAAAAATGAGCTTTACTTACCTGGGGCTTCTACCAGCCCCATGTAGCCATCCTGTGCCCTTGTAGTCACTCACTGCTGCTCCAGTCCCCCGCTGGCAGCTTTCTGACCTCGGAGGTCAGGGCCACATTGCATACATTTTTACGCATTACAGCTAGTGCAGGAACAAAAATTTACGCGTTGCACCACTAACGCGTAAAAATGTATGCGTTAATGTTCCTGCACTAGCGGAAATGTGTAAAAATGTACGCAATTCGGCTCTGACCTCCGAGGTCAGAAAGCTCCCAGCGGGGGACTGGAGCAGCAGTGAGTGACTACGAGGGCACAGGATGGCTGCATGGGGCTGGTAGAAGCCCCAGGTAAGTGAAACTCATTTTTTTTTTTTTGCTTGGACCTTCCCTTTAAAGGAATACTATCGATTGAAGCATTTAAAAAAAAAAAAGCTGTATGTTAAGGCACACATTACCACAAGTACTAGGAGCAGTTTCCTTTCTCACACAGCTCTGCCTCTCTGCTGTAAAATCCTCTGTCAGTTTTTAGATACAAAAGTGATGGCTCTAATGCTGGGAATACACGTTACGTTTTTTGCGAAGAATGGTTCCGATAGATGTCTTCGATGATAAAATTCCGACATGTCCGATTTTCAGATCGATTCTGTTCTGCTCGATTTCTCATACAAGTGAATGGAAAAAAAGATAAGAAAAACAAGTGGAAGAAAATCGAATGGCTAATAGATCACGCCCTGAATCGAATGCGAAAAACGTAATGTGTATTCCCAGCATTAACCTCCTTGCCGGTCTAAAAAATCCGGCAAGGAGGCAGCGCCGCACATTTTTTTCTTTTTTTTTTTCTTTAAATCATGTAGCGAGCCAAGGGCTCGCTACATGATAGCCGCTAAGCGGCGTCATCCCCCCACCCACTCCGATCGCCTTCGGCGATCAGAGTATGCAGGGAATCCCGTTGAGAACGGGATTTCCTGCAGGGCTTCCCCGGTCGCCATGGCGACGGGGCGGGATGACGTCACCGACGTCATGGACGTCGGGACGTCATAGGGAATCCCGATCCGCCCCTCAACGCTGCCTGGCACTGATTGGCCAGGCAGCGCAGGGCTCTGGGGCGGGGGGGAGCGACTCGGCGCGGCGGATCGCGGCGGATCGGCGGCGATCGGAAGTTACAAGCAGCTAGCAAAGTGCTAGCTGCTTGTAACAAAAAAAAAATTATGCAAATCGGCCCAGCGGGGCCTGAGATATCCTCCTGCGCAGGTTACCCCGAGCTGAGCTCGGGATAACCGGCAAGGAGGTTAAAAGGCTAGACCATGTCCCTGCACAGGGGGGTTGCTATCCATTCCTCAGTGTATAGTTTACTTATCCCTTCGCTGCAACAATCTTATTCAGATGGTGGTTAGCAGAAGCGGCTCTAGGGACCAGCAGATAAGCTAATTGCCTGGAGCACAGCTTTATCTAGGGGCGGACTTCCAGGGGGAAAAAAAAGTTTAATATTTTTTCCTGTCCTTAGAGACTTAAAGGAATACTGTAGTGATCAGGGGAAAATGAGTTGAACTTACCCGGGGCTGCGTCCCACGCATACATCCTGTGCCCATGCAGCCACTCACCGATGCTCCGGCCCCGCCTCCGGTTCACTTCTGGAATTTCAGACTGAAAAGCACTGTGCCTGCATTGCAGTGTCTTCACTCCTGCTGATGTCACCAGGAGCGTACTGCGCAGGTCCAGTATGGTCTGTGCCTGCGCAGTACGCCCTTGGTGACATCAGTGGGAACAAGGACATGGCAACGCAGGCGCAGTTAAAGTCTGAAATTCCAAAAGTGAACCGGAGGCGGGGCTGGACCATCAGTGGATCGGTGAGTGGCTGTGCGGGTACAGGATGCCTGCGCGGGACCATTAGAAGCCCTGGGTAAGTTCAACTCATTCTCCCCCGACCCCCCCCCCCCCCACAGAATTCCTTTAAAGTGAATGGGTACTGTGTATTAAAAAAAAAAAAGAAGCAGATTCCCCCCCCCCCCGCGCCCCCCCCGGTTTCAACTCCCCACCGAAAGGGTATTTGGAAGTCTTCGGGAGCCGTTTCCTCCAGAAGACGTGCGGCTCCATACTGCACAGGCGTCAGCGTGCAAGAGAGCGTGCGTGCTTGCGCAGGCGCAGTACAGGGCTGCCCTTCTTCAGGAGCACTCGGGCTCCCTGAAGACTTCTGAAGCCTCTTTCGGCCGGGTAAAGCAGTATTTGACTAAATTAGTCAAATACTGCTACCGGGCGAGCCAGCATTGGAATGAGAGGACCAGGAGAAGAGCGTGAAGGCTCTATAGGACCCAGAGCCTTCCCTCTCCGTGGGTAAGTATCTGTCTCATTTTTTTAAATGCGATTCCCATTCACTTTAAGGTGGCCATACACTAGCAGCAGATACAGTGGGTTGCAAAAGTATTTGGCCCCCTTGAAGTTTTCCACATTTTGTCATATTACTGCCACAAGCATGCATCAATTTTATTGGAATTCCACATGAAAGACCAACACAAAGTGGTGTACACATGAGAAGTGGAATGAAAATCATACATGATTTCAAACATTTTTTTTTTTTTTACAAATAACTGCAAAGTGGTGTGTGTATAATTATTTGCCCCCCTTTGATCTGAGTGCAGTCAGTTGCCTATAGACATTGCCTGATGAGTGCTAATGACTAAATAGAGTGCACCTGTGTGTAATCTAATGTCAGTACAAATACAGCTGCTCTGTGAGGGCCTCAGAAGTTGTCTAAGAGAATATTGGGAGCAACAACACCGTGAAGTCCAAAGAACACACAAGACAGGTCAGGGATCAAGTTATTGAGAAATTTAAAGCAGGCTTAGGCTTCAAAAAGATTTCCAAAGCATTGAACATCCCACGGAGCACTGTTCAAGCGATCATTCAGAAATGGAAGGATTATGGCACAACTGTACACCTACCAAGACAAGGCCATCCACCTAAACTCACAGGCCGAACAAGGAGAGCGCTGATCAGAAATGCAGTCAAGAGGCCCATGGTGACTCTGGATGAGCTGCAGAGATCTACAGCTCAGGTGGGAGACTCTGTCCATAGGACAACTATTAGTCATGCACTGTACAAAGTTGACCTTTATGGAAGAGTGGCAGGAAGAAAGGCATTGTTAACAGAAAGCATAAGAAGTCCTGTTTGCAGTTTGCCACAAGCCATGTGGGGGGACACAGCAACCATGTGGAAGAAGGTGCTCTGGTCAGATGAGACCAAAATGGAACTTTTTGGGCAAAATGCAAAAACGCTGTGTGGCAGAAAACTAACACTGCACATCACTCTGAACACACCATCCCCACTGTCAAATATGGTGGTGGCAGCATCATGCTCTTCAGCAGGGACAGGGAAGCTGGTCAGAGGTGATGGGAAGATGGATGGAGCCAAATACAGGGCAAACTTGGAAGAAAACCTCTTAGAGACTGCAAAAGACTTGAGACTGGGGGGGAGGTTCACCTTCCAGCAGGACAATGACCCTAAACATAAAGCCAGGGCAACAATGGAATGGTTTAAAACAAAACATATCTATGTGTTAGAATGGCCAAGTCAAAGTCCAGATCTAAATCCAATCAAGAATCTGTGGCATGATCTGAAAACTGCTGTTCACAAACGCTGACCATCTAATCTGAGCTGGAGCTGTTTTGCAAAGAAGAATGGGCAAGGATTTCAGTCTCTAGATGTGCAAAGCTGGTAGAGACATACCCTAAAAGACTGGCAGCTGTAATTGCAGCAAAAGGTGGTTCTACAAAGTATTGACTTAGGGAGCCGAATAATTACGTACACCCCACTTTGCAGTTATTTATTTGTAAAAAATGTTTGGCATGATGTATGAGTTTCGTTCCACTTCTCACGTGTACAGGGCCGGATTTGTACCTTCTACCGCCCAAGGCCCACTGTCACCAGCCGCCCCCCCCCCCCCACCACCACCACCACAACAACAGCATCTCAACTCCCCAATTTTTCACCAATCAAAAAGTCTTCAAGTGAACCTGGCACACAAAAAAAAAATCTTACCTTAATAGATCTTTCCCATGCCCACTGTTACTGCATTGAGACCCTCTGAACATATTCAGAACCCACACAGCTGTCTGGGACCCTCTTTTTCCTTGTGCCTGCACTCCCATCTGAGTACAACCGTACTGGGTCTGCGTGAGCATGGTCCGCACATGCCCAGTAGCTTGAAGCCTTTCGCGCTTGTCTGTTTCCTCTGTGCAGAAGTGACTTTGTGCTAATGGGAATGTGAGGACCATACTCGTGCATGCCTAGTACAGTTACACTTGTACATGGGAGCGCAGCCACAAGGAAAAAATAGGGTCATGGGCAGCAATGGGGGTTAAGTACGTTCATGACATTGACACCCCAATATAGGTAGCTAGATCCTGTTTACCCTTTTAGTATAGGTAGACAGGTGCCCCCCCCCCCCCCCTTAGTGTAGGTAGTCAGATGCTGATCCTTTCCCCCAGTACAGGTAGCCTGATGATGTTCCCTGATGCCCCCAAATTAGTTTTGGTAGTCAGATGGTGCCCCCTCCCCCATAGTATAGGTAGCCTGATGATGTCCCGTCACCCCCATTAGTATAGGTAGTCAGATGCTTACCCCCCTTGGCCTCTACCCCTTAGTATAGGTGATGCTGAGTTCCCCCCCCCCATCTCTTTGTATAGGAAGTCAGATGCTTTCTCCTCCCCCCCCCCCCCCCCCCCCCCCCTCCGTATAGGTAGTCAGATCGCTGGGCTGCTTGCCCTCCCTCAGTATAGGCAGCTAGATGCTGTCTCGTGTCACCCACCACTTGCAGAGGAAGGAGCTGCCTGCCTGGCGCGGATGTCCTCTTAACATTAACCCCCCCTTCCGAAGCAGAATCACTCACCTCTCACCAGGCTTCCAGCGCCGAGGCTTCCTCTGTCAGCCGCCGCCTTGCATTGCTCTCTCCTGCTGGCGACTCCCCTGCATGTGACTCTCGCCGGTAACATGCCAGCATGTCACATGTGAGGGAGACGCCAGCAGGAGAAAGTGAAGCACGCCGGCGGCTGACAGAGCAGGGACAGAGGACTCATCGGCGCTGGAAGCCTTGTGAGAGCTGAGCGATTCTGCATCTGCTCTCCGGGGAAGGAAAGGGGGTGGATCGGTTTGTTGGTGGCGGCTGAGCTGATTGATCCAGCCGCTGCCCGCCTCAGCAAGCCGCTCGGCGCTGCCCAGGTCTCCAGAAGAGAGCCTGCATGTAGCCGACTACTGGCAGCTGCAGTAGTGAAGGGACGGCTCAGTCAGGACTTTGCAGAGCGGTTCTCGGAGCTGGTGACAAGTGTAGTCAACTTGTCACCACTTGCCGCCCCACATTTTCTGGTAAATTCTGGCGCCCTAGGAACCAGCCTTGGGGGCCTTTCCACAAATCCGGCCCTGCACGTGTACACCACTTTGTATTGGTCTTTCATGTGGAATTTCAATAAAATTGATGCATGTTTGTGGCAGTAATATGACAAAATGTGGAAAACTTCAAGGGGGTCGAATACTTTTGCAACCCACTGTAGATCATCAGATAGATTTCTTATCTATCTGATGTGTTTAGGAACATTTTTTTACTAGGATTAGAATTCCAATAGATTTCAATTTGAAATCTATTGAAAATCGATCTGATCCATCAGATTTCCATTAGGGCCAATGCAAAATAATAAGCAATCTCAACAGATCGATCTAGATTTTCCACCCTGCCAGATCGATTGAAATCAATAGAAATCAGCCGCCGATTGGTCAAACTATTTGCAATGATCGATTTTGATCGATCGGCCAGAAAGTCGTCTGAGTGTATGGGCCACTTAACGACCAGCCAACGCCTATCGGCGGTGACTGGTCTCACCTGGGTGTCCATGGAAACGGCCGCTCGTTTGAGCAGCTGTGTCCTGTCCGTTCACGGCGGGGGGCTCCGTGAACAGCCTGCAAGCATCCGATCGCGGCTCGCAGGCTAAATGTAAACACCCGGGGACGTAATTCCTGGTGTTTACATGTTACGGCGCTGCTTTTACAGTAAAAGCAGCGCCGTAAAGGAGATCAGCGATCCCCAGCCTCTGATTGGCCGGGGATTGCCGCCATCTGATAGGCTAAAGCCTATCTGAGGCAGTACAGGACGGATTGCTGTCCTGTACCGCCTATATGGAGAAGGGTAGGGAGGGGGAATATCGCTGCGGAGGGGGGCTTTGGGATGCCCCCCCACTAGTCACAACAAGCCAGTGGCGATCAGACCCCCCCCCAACAGGAGATCCCCCTAGTGGGAAAAAAAGGGGGTGGGGAGAAGTCTGATCGCCCTGCCTGCCACCTGATTTGTGCTGGGGGCTGAAGAGCCCACGCAGCACAGATTATAGAAAAATCTGCCGGTCCTTAAAGTGGACCCAAATTAAAAATGCAAGAATTCACAAGGAATCCCCCCCCCCCCCCCCCCCCGACACACACACACACACACACACACACACACACACTTATGGCCTTGTAAAGAAAACACATCAGAAGAGGAGGATGGTGTATTTCTATGGAAGCAGGTACAAGGCATTCCAGAATGGACTGGCTGGGGGGAAGGGACTAGATTTTTCCCCCAGGCTGCTGGTACAGTGTATAACGCAATGTACAGGAGAATGGCAAGCTGGCAAATGTTCACAGCATTATGCAAATGGAAAGAAAAAGCCTGGCACTAGATGTCCACCAAAGGGTGTGTGACTTCACCGGATTACGTACTTCATATTCTCAAATGTGCACTCCGGAGGCAAGCATGCATATGTGAAGATAAAGAGGAGGAGGCACTAATTGTTGCAAAGAAGGTACCTTTAATCCAGGGTGGTAGGATACATCGGGATGGAGTGGGGGTGAAGGAGGCCTGACAGCTGTTTCGCTTACAAAGCTTCCTCAGAGGCCAGTAGAAGGAACTGTTCCTTCTACTGGCCTCTGAGGAAGCTTTGTAAGCGAAACAGCTGTCAGGCCTCCTTCACCCCCACTCCATCCCGATGTATCCTACCACCCTGGATTAAAGGTACCTTCTTTGCAACAATTAGTGCCTCCTCCTCTTTATCTTCACGTTCACAGCATTATGCAGAAGAAAGGCTTGCCTCCTAAAGAGTCTGTAGAAAAAACTCTGTCTGCTGTCTCACCATTGTAAAGACTGTATGTGGACAGCTGGATAAGGTATTACACAGGGTGAAAAGTTTGACAGTTCCTAGACTCCAGGGGCGCTGCTGCAGGTTTTCTCGCCCCTAGTGGTAAGGGGTTAAATATTCCAGCTTTGGCCTCGATTCATAAACAGCAGTGCGATAACAAAAATCTTGTCGGGAAAATACCGCACTCGGTATTTTCCCGGTCTGTGTGCTAATTCATAAAGATTTCCCCAGCTGCCCTTGGAGGTCGGTAAATTACCGCAGCCCATTGAGCGGTAGAGTAGGGCAGTGTCCCGATTCCCTCTTTGCTCTGCAGAAATGAATCACAGAGATGGCTCTCTCTGGCTCTCCCACTGATGACTCAGACAGATGAGTCACACAGTCTTTCCCTGCCTGCAGAAATTACTCACACAGCCAGCTCTTACCACTGATGACTCAGACAGATGAGTCACACAGTCTTTCCCTGCCTGCAGAAATGATTCACACAAAGGGCTTTCTGGCTCTCTCCACAGATGAATCAAACAGACTTTCGGATCTCTGCACTTTGCATTAATCAGAGCTGTCAGAGCTGTCGGTAACTTGTTAAGACCTCACCAGAGGTGTCGGTAACTACCGCCAGGCTTACCGCATGTTGAAGGCTTTATGAATTGACATTTGCTGACAATTTACTGACGTGTTGTCGGTAACTGCAGCCAAGTTGGTAATTTAGCTCCCTGGTCGGTAATGTCAGCTTTTCATGCGGTAACAGCCTTTATGAATTGACATTTTGCTAAGTGGTCGGTAAAGTCTGCTGTTTTCAGCATTACCGCATGAGGTAATGCTTTATGAATCGAGGCCAATGTGTGTTCCTTGTCTTCTTTTCTCTGACTAATTAAGATCCTGATAATGCCTTTGTAAACAGCTGTCTCTCCCTCTCAGCAGCCTAGGAAGTAGATGCAGCCTGGAGTGTATCATCATCACAAGGCAGTCAGTCAGGAATAGTGTACAGTATACATAATACACATCTCCCTCTTTCAGCAATATTACAGCACATCTAGTTACCTGTTATCTCCTCAGATCAGCCTCCCCCTCAGATTCTCTTGCATGCTGTGAGTGTGACAGTGAAGTATATTTGTAAACTGTGTGAGGAATGAAGGATGATTTTTAAACAGAGAGAGAGCTAGAGAGAACTGGGTGAACAAATAGTTTCCCTAGCACTAGTAATGTTTACCCTAATATAGAGTATTAAAAAAAAAAGTTGTTTTAATAGGTAGTATTCCTTTAAGAAAAAAGGCTATAAAACTGAAAATTCTCAGCATGAGAAATCAGAGAGGAACAGAGGTGTGGGAGGGAGAGAGGCTTCAGCCAATCAGGCTGCATTAGTTATGTCTGAGGGGATAGTAAAGAAGAAAAAGAAAACCCAGCATGCCCTGCACCTTCCTTTGTACGGCAGATGTACCGAAAAAGAGCCAGAGAAACTGGGGAATGATGTTTTATGGAGAAGGGTGATTTTTAACTTTTGGATTGCCTGGTTAGCACCCTTATTACTTACCAGGTAAAAAGAATTGGCTTGATTTTATGCCTGACAATTACACTTTAAGCAGTATAGCTTGGTAACCAGCCTACCTTAGTCTAGTGGGCAATTGAGGCATATTAAATTGTGATATTTAAAGTTATTTTTTTATTGTATCTGCCTGAAGATCAGTTTGATACTTACAGGTATTCTTTACCATCCACATCCCATGCCATCACATGTCTCTGAGGCATTACGGTTTGCACAGAGAGGTTCAGTTATTGTGTATTAGGTCTTGCGTGCCACAAATGATACTTTTCAACAAATGCAGTCATACAAATGCTAGAAGTGCAGTTCTGTTTTGTATTAGGTTGGACAAATGCCGTCACATGTAAAAACCTAATAGTTTAAGAGTTAGAGTGTAAAAAGTGCCAACAATTTAAACAACTTCAGTGATGTTAAAAAATAAAGTGTGTTCTATGAACTTGCACAACATCAGATGCAAAAGAAGTGCAATATTCTGTTATTAACCACATAAGTTCAGTGGTTCTATCACCTGGAAGCTCAACTTTGAAAGGTAAAGTGACTATGATGCAAAGAGGCTAAAAGCGACACTGAAGCGAAAACAAAACCTCATGATATAATGAATTGTTTGTGTAATATGGATAATTAATTACTTGAAGACTGCCCCACGCCAATGGGCGTGACCGCGGCGGCAGCCCCAGGACCGCCTAACGCCAATTGGTGTCAAGTCCTGGGGCTGCAGTTTCCCAGGGAACGGCCGCGCGCATGCGCGATCGTTCCCTGCCCGTTCATGGAGCGGAGTTCCGTGAATAGCCTGCTAGCCGGCGATCGCGGCTAGCAGGCTGCTTGTAAACGTAAGGGGAAGCAATCCCCTTTCTTTACAAGCGTACAGCGCTGCCGGGGGCCGCAGGGCTGTACGAGATTGGCGATCCCCGGCCTCTCATAGGCTGAAGCCTATGAGAGGCGGAACAGGACGGATCGCCGTCCTGTTCCAATGCAGGCATCAGAGTAGAGGAGTGAAGGGGAGGGAGGGAGGAAGGGGAGAGAAACAGCCTCGATGAGGCTTGAAGAAAATAAAAAGTGGCAGCAGCGATCGGACCCCTCTGGCGGCATGTCCCTTTAGGAACGAAAAAAAGGAGGTGAGTCTGATCGCTGATCACCTAAGCTGGGCTGTACAGGAGGCTGAAAAGCCTGCACAGCCCAGCGCTGCAACAAAGAGCCTGGTCTTTAGGGGGGGTTACCACTGCGGACGTCAAGTGGTTAATAGAATAGTAGCAAAGACAATGTCATATTTCTATTTTCAGGTATATAGCTTTTTTTTTTTTTTTTTTAATATAACATTGCATCATTCTCTCATAATTGCAGTCTCCACAATACACTAAGCATTTTCAATGATTTCACAGAGCAGACTACTGACCTGTTGAACTTTTCTCTGCAGAAAAACCATAAACAAAAAAAAAACAATGGAAGTGGCCATACACTTATAGATTTACAGCAGATTTGACCATCAGATAGATTTCTCAGATGCCTGTCAGGTCGAATCTGACAGGAATCTATCTGATGTGTGCCACACACTAGGAACAGATTTCCAATAGATTTCCGAATGAAATCTATTGGAAATCGATCTAAATGCATTATTGGACCATTAGCTCCAATGCAACTCTATGGGCCATCGACCTAGATTTTCCATCCTGTCAGATCAAATCGATTGAAATCGGCCGCAAATCGATTTGATAGAGTTGATTTCCGATTGATCAATCTATTCCATAGAATCGATCGATGTATGGGCCCCTTATGAGACAGTTGAGATAAGAGCTTCTAAAAACAGTGCTGTCCACGACTTTGCAGAGCTCAAAGAAGCTCTTTTGCATAGATAAGTGAAGTTTAACTCTTCCTGCACTGGAAACAATATGAGACTCATATCTGTGCTACTAACGTTTTATTTCACTTGAGATTCCCTTTAAGTGAAAATCAGTCTTGGGCTACATACAGATAATTGCTCATAATGTGCCTGTGATTGTTCACAATAACCTTCTGGGCAAGGGCACCCCTGCTGATGGGAATTGTGATTCCCCCTTTTTTTCTCCAGATTTTATTATTTAGCAGGTTGGATCCTGTTCACCTTTCTTCAATAGGAATTAACATTCTGGCTTGGCAGAGCATTGCAGTTCACATGTATTTTGGGACATAAGAAGGCCACGATTTACAGTTTGTTTGTTTTTATTCCATTATTCTATACAATTTTTGCATCTAAAAACGGTTGAGAACATACGTGATATGCTTTTCTATTTACATTAACTAAAAGTGTAGGATTGTTTTGGAATCTCACTTCACCAAACTGCAAGGATCAGTATAGGTTTGTAGTAGTTTTTGTGATGAAATCATCTACCAAGTTGTCACCTGCATGAGACAGCATTAGCACATATGCACATTTATTAACCTTTAAATAAAACTGTAGCTTTCAGTATGAACCTGTCAGGATTTCTCCTGTAGCATGTTCTGTCGCTTGCAGTAGAGTTGCAACTGGGCAGTTCTGACTTGTCTGCTTGCATTCGGTTGTAAATTCGCAATGATTCTCATTGTCATTTGCGATCGCTATGCAGTTCGGGGAAGCTTAGGATGCTGTCGTTATTCCACCTATTGCTTGCATCCATTGGATGCGTTTGAGTAGGTGAGCAATGAGAGGCGTTGGGGGAAAGACGTATGCTAACTTGCATCCCCATGGTGCCGTTATTGCATCCCACTGCTGTGCCTGCTTGCAGCGGAACCTGGTTATAAATTTTGCACATTTCGAGTTTTGTGGGGTCGCCATCAAGTCGATCTGTGGCTCCCCCCATCTGCGACAGATCTGTTTGAAGATACCTGGGTTGAGTTCCCACTCGTTGTGGTCTATCCATCCTCGGCTCAGTGTATCCGCTATTATGTTCTGAGTCCCTGGGATGTGTATGGCTGATAATGACAGAAGGTTGTTTTGAGCCCATTTCATGATCGGTGCTACTTCCCTTAGAAGTGCTGCACTGCGGGTGCCCCCTTGATTCCGTACATAGGCAACGGCTGTTGTATTGTCCATCCTCAGGAATAATTGAGCCTCCTCTGCATGTGTCATCGTAATGTGTTAGCGCTCTTCACGCTGCTCGAATTTCCAGAATGTTGGCGGGTATTCCCTCTGCAGGTGACTCCCACCTTCCTTGAATATAGCTGTGGTTCAGATGAGCACCCCATCCCCACATGCTCGCATCGGTCGTAATGCATATTGGTTCTTGTTCCTGTAGCTTGTGGTGTCTTTGTAGATTGTGAACATTCTGCCACCATCTGAGTTCCTCCTTCATGCAGGGGAAGATTCTTATGGTCTGCTCGTAGCTTCTCCCTCCCCATTAGTATCTTTGGGATATTCTCATGTTCCATCTGGCCCACTTGACCATGGGGATAGCTGCTACCATTAGGCCAATCACCCTCATGCATTGCCTTGCGGACATCCATGTCGTTCCTTCTGCGTCTGACATCCTCTGAATCATTGAATGGAGTTTCTCTCTCTGTAATCTGATTGCATTGTCTGTTGTGCTGATCTCTGCCCCGAGAAAAATTAGAGTCTGAGTAGGGATTAACTTGCTCTTTTTCCAATTTATCAACCACCCAAAGGACTGCAGGGTCTCTAGGAGAACCTTACTGTGCTGGATTAAATTGTCCCTCGATGGTGCAATTAACAAAATGTCATCTAGATAGTGGTGTGTCCGAAGACCCTGTTCCCTGAGCAATGCCACGACGTTCACCAGAATCTTTGTAAACGTTCTTGGTGCTGTGCATATGCCAAACGGCAGTACCCTGAATTGGAAATGGCGGTCTCCTATAGCGAATCTGAGGAATCTTTCGAATTGACTGCGAACAGGTATATGCAAGTATGTGTCTTTTAAGTCGACAGATAACAGCCATTCTTCTAAGTGAATTGATGGAATGATGGTCTGAAGTGACTCCATTTTGAACTTGCTCTGTAATATGTGATTGACTCTGAGATCTAGGACTGGGCAAAGTTCGCCCGTCTTCTTTGTGACAAAGAATAATGGGGAATATGTTCCCCTGAATCTCTCGTCCTGGGGAACTTGAATTATGGCATTCTTTTCTAACAGTTCCTCTACATACGTCTGGAGAATTTGTAGCTTGTCTGGGGATGCTGGTATGTTTGTCGCAGTAAATGAATCGTCTGGAGGCTGGACCTTGAAAGTCCAAGAATGTCCTTTCCGTATAGTGTCTGTCACCCACTGGTTGTCGAATTTCTCCACCCACAGTTGAACAAAGTTCTCCAGCCTGCCTCCTACTGTCTCTCTATGGGTGGGCAATCTTTCAGAAGGACTTTTGATCCTGATTGTTGGGCGTATTACGCTGCTTGTTATATTTGGACTGTGACTGTGTTCCTTGCCACCTGCGGCGAAAATTCGGAGTCGTCTTGCTAGTTCTAAAGTCTCTCTGTCTGGGCTGAAAAGGCCTCTTGTCCCCGGGCCTTTGCCTCTTTAGTCGTCTATCCTGAGGGAGCAGCCCCGACTTTCCACCCGTGACTCTAGATATAGCTGTGTCTAACTTACTTCCGAACAAATTTTGGCCGTCAAAACCAATCTTACACCATGTGACTATCAATTACCAAATGAATTTGGCGGCCTCAATATAATTTGCGCACCACCCTATTGGGGAGATACTCAGGTACCTTGAACCATATTCATGCAACAACTCCAAACCAGAGTATCTTCATGTGCTTCAATAATTTTAATTTACAGCCTGCAAAACTTTGTACAAAAACATGGTTCACAATACATCTAAAATTTCTAAAACCAAAGCTACACATGTGAGCTCTTCTAATTTCCCACTGTCCCCATCATGGTAAATAACTGTATTGATCGCCCAGCATAAAGCCTATGCAAATCAACTGGTAAATCCAATCATGTCTGGACAATTGTGGGCCCTCCACCAGGCACACACCACAGGCCTCCTCATTCACACTCCAGCAACCGTGCACTGTTGCTTTAAGAAGTAACTTGTTATATCTTCTGCTACAACCGGCCAGTCCTTGGCATTTCACTGATCTTAGATGACCTAACAAGCCTACAAAGCGATGGGGATATAGCCACTTTAGAAACATCAATCACTTTCCTTTCTCATCTCCATATTTCCATAGGTCAGATCTTCTCAATATAATTGACATGTGCTGGCCAGCAACAAGATCACAGTCCACTGCCTCTCTGACCGCTCAGTGGTATCAACCGCATTTACTGTAGCATTACAAACTTCCATGTGATGATTGCTATAAGCTGACTTGCTACTCACGACCTTCCTACAGACATAGCGGACTTCAGAGGGAGCTACGCTCAGGGCTTTCCCTAGTCAGCAGCCGCCTGATGCTTGGATCGCATCACCTCATACACTTCCTGCTTTGGTTCCTGCTTTGGTCTCGTAACATCTCCCAGCTGTAGTGGTGTGCAGCCCGGCGTCCCGGGTAGTGAGCACTCACATGCGTCTGCCGAGCCCCGCCCACTGATGCGTTTTGCCCCGCCCACGGGACTTTCTCAAAGTGTGTGGGGTTTGGCTCTCCCAGCAGCAATGCCTCCTTATAGAGGCCATCATTCACCGCTTCCTGGCTCCTCCCTGATTCACCGTCCACCATCTTTATTTCAGTCAAGCTAAGGGCATAAGGAGCTATTGTCTTTTCCTTCAAATATCGAATCCTTTTTCTTCACGGAACATATTGCATCATTCTTATTTGTTCTTCACTATATCCCCATCATTACTTTAGGAAATACACCATATTTAAGTCTGAATTTAAACCGTCTGGTATTCTTGTCCCCAGACGGTAGATCCAGGTTGCTTCAATTTTGTACAAGTCATTTTCAATATCCCCTCTTCTGTGGGGCAATTTTTGTTTTATAATACCTTTAAATCTCAGCACTGTGGGATCTTTATTATGAAACCGGGCAACATGTGTCCCCAACGGACTTTTTCTGCCTTTTCAATGTTTTTCACATGTTCCCCAATACGAGTGCCCAGACGTCGTTTCGTTTTCCCAATGTACAATAAATTGCATGGGCATTTAATGCAGTATACCACTCTTTCTGAATTGCAATTTATGTTGTCCCTAATCTCAAAGGACCTAGTGCCCTTTGCGTTGGAGAACTCTTTTGTTCTCTCTACCAGGCCACACACATTACAATCCCCACAGCTAAACATTCCAAATTTTTGAGGGAATTTATTTAACCAAGTTTCTTTCCTTTTACTCACAAATTCAGATCTCACTAATTTGTTCTTTAGATTTGGGGCTTTTCTAGCTGTCATATATGGTCTTTCCCCTACCAAATTTCTTATCCTATCTAATAACAGGATACCCCACCCCAGTGTTTTTGCAACACTCTCTGCAGTGGATACCAGTGGGCCCCATAAGCTGTAATGAATCTAATAGGATCTTTCTTGTCAGGCCTGATCCCACTTTTTTTGCGTGGCGATCGGCCTCTTCTCAACTCCTCCCTTTTTGTCTCAATCATTTTCTGGTATTCCTGTTCCACCAATTCCTCAAGGTATCCTCTCTCCACCAGCCTCTGGCTCAATTCCCGACCTTCCCTTATAAAATCCTCGTCCCGAGTGCAATTTCTTTTATGTCTAAAGAACTGTCCCCTTGGGACCGCTCTTTTTTGTGATTCCAAATGATGGCTGGAGTAATGCAACCCCAGCAGTGGGTTTCCTAAAGGTGGAGGTTATCAACCTATCCCCCTCCCTTTGAATTTTCAAATCCAAGAAAGACAATTCTTTCTCACTCCACTCATAAGTAAATTTGAGATTTCTCTCATTTTCATTTAAGCTTTCAATAAAGTAGCCTAGCTGATCCCTAGTGCCTCGCCAGACCAGGAGCACATCGTCAATAAACCTCAACCAGAGGCGCACATGTCTCTGGAAGAGGTCCATGGGTTAAACATCCTGCCGTTCCCACAGCCCCAGATGGAGACAAGCGTAGGCTGGGGCACAGGATTCCCCCATCGACGTGCCCCTGGTCTGGCGATTAAAAACGGCCATCAAAGCAAAAACAGTTGTACTCCAAAATCAATTGTAGGGCCTCCACTGTGAACTCATTGTGGAGTCCGGAGTCTGGGAAATGCTCACGTAAGAAGAAGGCCGCAGCGGCCACCCCCACCTCATGGGGAATAGAGGTATATAGGCCCTCGACATCCACACTAACAATAAAATCCTCCCCACTCACAGGAACCCCCTCCAGGACCACCAACACGTCTCCAGTGTCCCTAACAAATGAGGGCAACGCCTCGACCAGAGGCTTTAATTTCCCATCGAGAAACTTTCCCAGTCTCTCTAATGGACCATCAATTCCTGACACTATTGGCCTCCCTGGTGGTTCTGTCCTGTATTTGTGGATCATGGGGATAATGTAAAAAATTGGTGCCTTAAAAGTTGTGACCCTAAAAAAATCAGCCTCCCTCACCGTGAGCACCCCCATCTCCTTCCCCGTGTCAACCAGGGAATTCACCCTGTTTTTTATTGCCAAAAACAGATTTTCCTTTAATCTCATATGTATTTTGATCACTCAAAAGTCTGAGACATTCCTTTTTATAGTAGTCACTTGTGAGGATTACAACAGTTCCCCCTTTATCACTTGCTCGGATGATAATATCATCCCTTTCCTTCAAAAACTCCATGGCTTGTCTTTCGCCCGGGGTTAAATTGTCACTTTTGGGGGTTCTTATTATCCCCTCCACAGAGGAGGGGATATTGAAAATGACTTGTACAAAATTGAAGCAACCTGGATCTACCGTCTGGGGACAAAAATACCAGACAGTTTAAATTCAGACTTAAATATGGTGTATTTCCTAAAGTAATGATGGGGATATAGTGAAGAACAAATAAGAATGATGCAATATGTTCCGTGAAGAAAAAGGATTCGATATTTGAAGGAAAAGACAATAGCTCCTTATGCCCTTAGCTTGACTGAAATAAAGATGGTGGACGGTGAATCAGGGAGGAGCCAGGAAGCGGTGAATGATGGCCTCTATAAGGAGGCATTGCTGCTGGGAGAGCCAAACCCCACACACTTTGAGAAAGCCCCGTGGGCGGGGCAAAACGCGTCAGTGGGCGGGGCTCGGCAGACGCATGTGAGCGCTCACTACCCGGGACGCCGGGCTGCACACCACTACAGCTGGGAAATGTTACGAGACCAAAGCAGGAACCAAAGCAGGAAGTGTATGAGGTGATGCGATCCAAGCATCGGGCGGCTGCTGACTAGGGAAAGCCCTGAGCGTAGCTCCCTCTGAAGTCCGCTATGTTTGCAGGAAGGTCGTGAGTAGCAAGTCAGCTTATAGCAATCATCACATGGAAGTTTGTAATGCTACAGTAAATGCGGTTGATACCACTGAGCGGTCAGAGAGGCAGTGGACTGTGATCTTGTTGCTGGCCAGCACATGTCAATTATATTGAGAAGATCTGACGTATGGAAATATGGAGATGAGAAAGGAAAGTGATTGATGTTTCTAAAGTGGCTATATCCCCATCGCTTTGTAGGCTTGTTAGGTCATCTAAGATCAGTGAAATGCCAAGGACTGGCCGGTTGTAGCAGAAGATATAACAAGTTACTTCTTAAAGCAACAGTGCACGGTGGCTGGAGTGTGAATGAGGAGGCCTGTGGTGTGCGCCTGGTGGAGGGCCCACAATTGTCCAGACATGATTGGATTTACCAGTTGATTTGCATAGGCTTTATGCTAGGCGATCAATACGGTTATTTACCATGATGGGGACAGTGGGAAATTAGAAGAGCTCACATGTGTAGCTTTGGTTTTAAACATTTTAGATGTATTGTGAACCATGTTTTTGTACAAAGTTTTGCAGGCTGTAAATTAAAATTATTGAAGCACATGAAGATACTCCGGTTTGGAGTTGTTGCTTACACCATGTGATACGCAAGTTAGGATCCGCCTACCAGGGTTTTAACCACATCGCGCGCTTAGCAGTTACTGAGTGAAGCATAGCGCGACTGGAGCATCTTAACACGTCGAACGCAGCTTCACCGATAAAGCCGGAAGCAAGTCTAAACTCCTCTAGAGCCGAGAGGATAGTCTTGGTATCAACTCCCACCTGGACTGCCCCCTCTAGATTTTCCACCCAGGTTCTGATGGCCTTGGCAACAGAAGTAAGCGCTATGGCTGGTCTGCAAGCGTTACCCATAGAAATATAGGCACGTTTTAAATCTTGGTCCATTCTTCTATCTAAGGGGTCCCTGAAGGAAACAGAGTCCTCAGTTGGCAATGTGACATGACGTGCCAGCCTACTGACAGATGCATCTACCACGGGTGCTGTGTCCAGCTTCCTAGTTATATCTCCCTCTAACGGATACAATTTCCCCAGCCTATTGGCTAATGGTGGTTTTTTTATCTACTTTAGACCACTCCTCTTCAAAAATGTCATTAACTTCGTCCATTATAGGAAAGGATAATACTTTCTTTTTTAGATGTGGATAATACGTCTTGGATTTAGAGGGGGGCTCCTCCCACTCTAAGGCTTCGCGGACTGACTTTAGAAAAGGAGGCACTAGTGCAAAGTTGAATCCTACAGCAATATCATTAAGGGTATCTACATCATCCTCTGCAGAAACATTTCCTGCCTCCTTTAGATCGTGGGGGGCACCCACAGGTGTAGCAGTTTGGTCTTTAAGTGTCTGTTGGACTATGTCCTTAATTAAGGTTGGAAGATCCTGCTCTGGCGGACATTCTTCCACCGGGAAAGAGAAGAAGCATGTTGAAAACACTAGTTTGCCCGGCATTGTTTTATCACCGCATGCCCAACACTAATTAGCCTGTGGCTGTCTATGGGATCTCCTCCTGTCCTGGGACTTTTGGGATGCTTTAGAGGAGGAGTATTGCGTAGTAGAGGATGAGGTTCCTGGTTGGGGTTCTGGGCTGAAAAAAACACACAAGAATATATTATATTCAGAGTGTGAATACTCCCTTCCTTTCCCAAAATAGGGAAAGAAAAAAAAATTAACAGTGTCACGCTGCCTTACCAATCATTTTGTGGCTGATCTGTTTCTGAAGCAGATGCATCCATGATTTACATAGATTACTGCAAGAAAATAATAATACAATAACTTTTCCCACAATCTAACTTGCATAACAAAGCATATTGAGGTCATATGATATTAGGAAGGTGAGTACCTGAAAGCAAACACCGCAGCAGCTGTAACAGAGATTTCCTACACACCAATAATCCTATAAACATGAACATAAGGAATCTGCATTAGGCTTTGCACCAACTTCCAAAAACCAATAAACCAAATCCACAACTTTTAGCCTGTTAAAGCCCTTCCTCTCTTACCGGTCCGGGGATCACTGTGCGCTCTGTCTGCTGTCCTCTCGCTGCACTCGCTTCTTCCCACGAGTGTGACTATATGCAGTGAGGTCAGCGTCTTACCTCAATTCCTGTTGGCCCGGAAGTAAACCTGCTGGAGCGCACGGAAATCCTCTTTCCCGTCTGGCAGGCCAACGACTGACACGCACTGCACAGAGGGCGACCTGTCCGATCCTCGTGTATGCAGCGCTATACACCATGCGCCCCCCAAAAAGACCAGCCAGAAAAACGGGGGTGACTTCTCCCGGCCTGTCAGCACCTTTAGTAGCTATGGCCGGGGCATCGCAGCGGTGGGGAGTAGCCGTGCGGAGGGCTGCATAAATACAGCAGGTAGGCAGTAAAGAAAACAAGGGGAAAAGAAAACAAAAACCTGTATCATTAAAAACTCGACTAGTCCCGGCGTAGGACGGGGAAAAAAAAAGCACTGACTAGTGGGTGGAGTTAAAATTTATAGAGCCTGGTCCAGGCAGGGTTAGGGGCTGAGCTAACCCGTAGTATGCTGCCATGATTCTACAGGAAATATTTATCCGTTGAGCCGTTTGTTATTTTTCAGTATTATTTGTGTATTGCCTTGTTTCCATGCCTGATGGACGTTCGCTGCATCCGGGTGGGTCAGTGAAGTCCACTATCCTGATAGCTTGGATTCTGCCATCACGTTAGTGACTGGTAGTACTCCTGCTACTCTAGTTTCGGGGAACGTAACTATAGGCTGCGGTTGCTATTAGTTACGTTATTTTCTGTAGTCTTGCCTGTGTGGATGCTTACTGGTGACTGTTGTTAGCCTGCTTGCTCTGCTTCTGTGGACGTGACTGTGAGCTGCGGTTGCTACTAGTTACGCTCCAATCTATAGTCCTGTCTTGTACCTGTCTAAATGCTTGCTATCGCTAAGGCAGCGCAACATCGCACTGCGCTGCCATTGTGTCTTATTTGTAGTGATATCGGAAGCCCAGAGCTGCAGTTGCTCTGGGCAACTTGTGTAGCCTCTTCCATTATTCAGCTACCAGCCTTGTTGCTCTGGGTGGTCAAAGTATAACCCCCAGGCATTACAGAACCATGGGTTAGTTCTGGTGATTTACCATCTAATAGCAGATCATTTAAAAAATAAATCTGGCCCAGGTCTGCTGGAACACTTGTGATAAATTCACTGAAAATGCCTTGGTGCATAATATTTGCCATGGATCCTTGGATGAAAGTTAAGTTACACTTTTTGTTTAAAAAAAAAAAAAAAGTTAAGTGACACTAATGCCTCAAAGCGGAATTGTATTTTTACTTGTTACTTTAGGCTTCTATAAAAACTGGGCAAGAGTGAGAGAGAGAGTCCCCCCCCCCCCCAAAAAAAAAAAAAATACTGAGCCTGCCCTGTTCTTAAATTTAGTCAGTGAACTTTTCAGTAAGGCTGGTTTCACAGTAGGACGTTGCGTTTTAGGGGACGTTATGGTCGCATAACGTGCCCCTAACGCAACGCCTGGTGCTCTCTGACGTGGACGTCAGAGTGAGCCGCGTTGTGCAGCTCACTCTAGTGTCCGTGATGCCGTGATGCGTACTCTTGGACGCAAGCGGCATCACATGGTCCTGCCCGGCCAATCGCCGCACAGAGCAGCCGCTCCAGGAAGTAAACACTGCACGTCACTGAGTGCAGTGAATATTAATTAGCCATGTGCCTGGCCGCTCTCCTCTCCTCCCCAACATTACTGAGCATGTGCAAGCAGTCTAACGCGGCTCTGCCGCTTATAAAGTACTGCATGCAGTACGTTGTCTTATGGCGCAGCGTTACTAAGTAACGCAACGTGGGCACTGTGAACAGCCCATTGATTTTTCATTGTTGTGCGGTGGGCTGCGTTACAGGCTGCTCTAACGTGCGCCTGTAACGTCCCACTGTGAAACCAGCCTAAATGTACCTAGCATTAAATCTGGGGACAATTAACCTGTATTACACAAAATGTTACTGCTACTGAGAAGCCTGGTGCATGGAATGTAGTGTGGGCTGTTTAGCTACTCAGTGACCTTTTTGGTTTGCAGTCATGTAAGATATAAGGAATTCAGTGTATAGACTTTCTTAAACTGTAACTGTCGGGCATAAAATCAATAATCTGTTCTTTATTTTTATCTGGTAAAAAAGTAATAAGGATGCTAATCAGGCAATCCAAAAGTTAAAATCTCTATTAATTTTCTTGTTTATAAATTATCATTCCCCAGTTTACCTGACTCTTATTTGGTACGTTGCCGCACAAAGGAAGTTGCAGGGCATGCTGGGTTGTCCTTTTTTGCTTCTGTACATTAGTTAAGTCTGAGGGGAAAGAAAGAAACAAAAGAAGGACAACCCAGCATGCCCTGCAACTTCCTTTGCGCGGCAACGTACCACATAAGAGTCAGGTAAACTGGGGAATGATCATTTATAAACAAGAAAAGTAATATAGATTTTAACTTTTGGATTGCCTGATTAGCATCCTTATTACTTGTTTACCAGATAAAAATAAAGAACTGATTTTTGATTTTATGCCCAATAGTTACACTTTAAACAGAATGTGGGGCACGTGTCTAAGCTATAGAACTTAAGAAAAGGAAAAGCAGAATAACTGGGCACCTTATTTTTGTGTTCAGTTGAAATTTCTTTGCAAGTATAGAGCACTGGAAAAGCTTAACCTCTTGTGGACCGGACAGCTGAAGGAAGCCCCAGGTAAGTCCAGATTTCCTTTTTCAGCACTGCTCATGATCCCTTTAAAGTGGCCAGAACTGTCCGATCCACAAAAGGTTAAGCTTCTCCAGTTCTCTATGCTTGCAAAGAAATATTTGTAAATCAAGGGTGTCAGACCAAAACACTTAATATTTTGGTGGCCAAATACTGAGTTCCATGGAAATACAGTCATAATAATTAAAAGTAATACATGTAAAATAAAAAGGGTTTCTATACAACTACGGTATATCCTAAACTGCCTATGCCTCAACTTTGCATTAAAAAGCCCAGTTAAGCTTGCACAACAGATTAAGGGAAAAGTGCCTTTGTTCCATAGAGAAACTAAGTCCAAAAAGTGTTAGGGTCCCCTTTGTCAAGGTTATTTGTCTGCTTTGACAAAGGGGATCTATGCGGCCCCCAAAACTGTTGAGCTGGGATTCTCTATGGAATATAGGTACTTTTTCCTTAACCTATTGATGTGCACTGAGGTTTTGCTGCTATATTGGAATCAGATTCTGGTATCCCCAAGCCAAATACTTTCCCTGGTGTGTAATCTCAAACCAACAATGTTCAATTTTGAACTGGTCTCGAGTCATTAGTAAACGGAACATTTTTAGGTGAGAGCGCTACAAATAACATTGGGCCCACCAGTTACTTACTATAGGGGTTTATATAATATTTCCAACAGGGCCCTTTCACAGAGTTGCAATTCATACAAGATTGCAATGCAATGATAGTCTTATGGGGCTTTTACATCCAGTGCAGTGAGCGGGTTCCGACGCAGCATGCTGTGTGTTAACCTGGTAGCATGCGTTTATAGTGGCAGTCAGGCAAACGTTCATGGTAATGTATGTGCTGTGATGTTTTGGCTATGCTGTGATTTCATCAAAATGCAACTGACTGAAAATGCCCTCAATGGTCTTGATTGTTTAAGCCTGTGGTTCTCAAACTTCTCCAGGTCAAGGCATCCTTGATGTCTCCCCTTGACAAAAACAATTACCAAAATACACGCTCGCCATTTTATGCATCAAATATGGCCCAAGAATATGCATTACAAATGCAATATTAAACATTTCCCCTCTAGTTGCACAGCATCATAGTAAGGCCAGTAACATCCAGCTTTAGTTAGGAAGAGTCCCCCCTTTAGATAGGCATTAATCATGTTTGACTTCTAATGTCCCCCTTTAGTTATGCAGTGTACCTTTTCCAGGTGGACAGATTACGTCAGTCTCTGTATGACATTTAACTGGAAACAGAAGAAAATCACTTATAATAGAGACTGGCTTTGTGATTCTAGTGTGCCCTTTGGGGGACAGTAAAAAAAAGAAAAAAATAAAGGTTGGATGGTTCGTAGGTTGAGCATCACCTATTCTAAATGGTGTAACTAATATTGTGTAGTTATTAAACTTTTAGTGTGTAAGACACATTTTAGTAAGTCTTCCCAACATTTTTTTTACACTGCAAACAAAAGCAATACATTTGTTTTTTGGAACAAAATGTGCATTGATTTGAAAAATGTGAATGTTACAATATTTTAGAGGCAACAATACACAACTGGAAAGTGTAGCTTATTGTAAAAATGAAATACAGGGTGGGCCATTTATATGGATACACTTTAATAAAATGGGAATGGTTAGTGATATTAACTTCCTGTTTGTGGTACATTAGTATATGTGAGGGGGCAACCTTTTCAAGATGGGTGGTGACCATGGTGGCCATTTTGAAGTCTGCCATTTTGAATCCAACTTTTGTTTTTTCAATAGGAAGAGGGTCGTGTGATACATCATACTTATTGGGAATTTCACAAGAAAAATAATGGTGTGCTTGGTTTTAACGTAACTTTATTCTTTCATTAGTTATTTACAAGTTTCTGACCACTTATAAAATGTTTTCAATGTGCTGCCCATTGTGTTGGATTGTCAATGCAACCCTGTTCTCCCACTCATCACACACTGATAGCAACACCGCTCACACGCTTTATGGACCTGAACCAGTTTTATATGCTCCTGTACTGCCTGATGAAGCGGGACTGTTGACCGCGAAACGCGTTGTGATTTTATGGAGCTGTGAATAAATTGTATATTTTTTACTATGCATTTGAGTATATGTCCACTACCAGAGGGAGGTAAGTCCACCTCGACTTCCCTCTTTTTATCATTTTTAGAACATTGTTTTACTCTGCTTGGCGCCTCTGTTCGTACACATTTCCAGGAAACTGTTCATCTAAGAATGCTCGGACCTGACACCCATAATGTGGTGGTGTACTATCTTGCTGGAAAAACTCAGGGAACATGCCAGCTTCAGTGCATAAAGAGGGAAACACCTCATCATGTAGCAATTTTGCATATTCAGTGGCCTTGAGGTTTCCATTGATGAAGAATGGCCCCACTATCTTTGTACCCCATATACCACACCATACCATCAATTTTTTTGTTCCAACAGTCTTGGAGGGATCTAGCCAATGTGGGTTAGTGTCAGACCAATAGCACTGGTTTTGTTTGTTAACTTCACCATTCACATAAAAGTTTGCTTCATCACTGAACAAAATCTTCTGCGTAAACTGAGGGTCCTGTTCCAATTTTTGTTTTGCCCATTTTGCAAATTCAGTGCGCCGATCTGGGTCATCCTCATTGAGATGCTGCAGTAGCTGGAGTTTGTAAGGGTGCCATTTGTGAGTAGCTAATATCCGCCGAAGGGATGTTCGACTAATGCCACTCTCCAGTGACATGCGGCGAGTGCTACGCTGTGGGCTCTTGCTGAATGAAGCTAGGACAGCCACTGATGTTTCTTCATTAGTGACAGATTCCATGCGTCCACATTTTGGTAAATCCAATACCGAGCCAGTTTCACGAAACTTAGCAAGCAGTTTTCTAACTGTAGCATGGGAGATGAGTGGTCTCGTAGGGTGTCTTGCATTGAAATCTTCTGCAATGACCCGGTTACTGCGTTCACCAGACATCAACACAATTTCTATCTGCTCCTCACGTGTTAATCTCGGCGACACGTCAATGGCTGTAAACAAAGAGATACTTGTAAATAACTCATGAAAGAATAAAGCTATGTTAAAGAGACTCTGTAACAAAAATTGCATCCTGTTTTTTATCATCCTACAAGTTCCAAAAGCTATTCTAATGTGTTCTGGCTTACTGCAGCACGTTCTACTATCACCATCTCTGTAATAAATCAACTTATCTCTCTCTTGTCAGACTTGTCGGCCTGTGTCTGGAAGGCTGCCAAGTTCTTCAGTGTTGTGGTTCTGTGATGCATCTCCCCCTTCCAGGCCCCTCTCTGCACACTGCCTGTGTGTTATTTAGATTAGAGCAGCTTCTCTCTGCTCTCTTATCTTTTACAAGCTGGATAAATCCTCCTCTGAGCTGGCTGGGCTTTCACATACTGAGGAATTACATACAGGCAGAGCTGTCTGCACTCTGCAGGAAGAAACAGCCTGACACTTCAGTGGAAGATAGCTGCAGGGGGAAAGAAACACACAAATGATCTCTTGAGATTCAAAAGGAAGGCTGTATACAGCCTGCTTGTGTATGGAAGTATTTTCTATGTGTGGACATACTGTACATCAACCTACTTCCTGTTTTGGTGGCCATTTTTAATACGGCGAGGAGCGGCGAAATTGTGACAGAGGGTAATAGGAGATGTCCCCTAACGCACTGGTATGTTTACTTTTGTGCGATTTTAACAATACAGATTCTCTTTAAAACCAAGCACTCCATTGTTTTTCTTGTGAAATTCCCAATAAGTTTGATGTGTCTCATGACCCTCTACCTATTTAAAAAACAAAAGTTGGATTCAAAATGTCCATCTTCAAAATGGCCGCCATGGTCACCACCCATCTTGAAAAGTTTCCCCCCTCACATATACTAATGTGCCACAAACAGGAAGTTAATATCACCAACCATTCGCCATTTTATTACAGTGTATCCATATAAATGGCCCACCCTGTAGTTGTCAGTAGCAGTGCCAGGGGGAGCTTGGGGTAGCAACCCCTAAATTCTCATTAGCGCCCTGCTAGCACTGGTGCCTCCGCTGTGTTGGGCGGGGGTGCCAGTGCTATCAGGGTGCTAAGGATGGGTGAAATGAGGCATTGCCATGGGGCACATGCAGAGCGAGAGCAGAATAAAATACTTATACCTGTATTGCTGGGATCCAGAACCGCATGTACTTATTTCCTAGTCCTGCATTTCCTCTCATAGTAACAGCGCCCCCGTCTGTGAATTACACAGCTGCTAAGTTCAAATGGGCCTTGCCATTACCTGTCATTACCTACCACACCCACTTTTGAGTGCATGGGCAGTCCCATTTTTTTTTCATGGCATGCTTCGTGTGCCACAGGTCGACAGCTACCCCATCACTGGATCCAGCACCTGCTAAAGCACCCTCAATATAAAAAAATACAGGAGCTGCCCCTGATTTTAGTCCACTCATCTCACTGGATATCAAATACAATTTGTAGGACTAATCCTGTTTCAAACGCTGATGTCCATGTAAACACATATGACAGAGGGAGTAATGCCTGTATCTTCACTGCCAAATGCGAAGTCTGTGTTCTTGTTTATATTTTTTTTACTTTGCCAAAAAGGTGTCATTCACTATATGATCTATGTTTTCCATGTTTATAAGGTTGTACCTCTTCTTAGCATCTGATGCTTACAGTGGACGTCTTCCAAAGACTTGTCTTGTGTTTTGGTCTTGCTGGAGATATATGATCGTAACCTTAGTAGATTCCAGTCATGAGGGTATAACCATGTTAATGAAATTCACCTATAAATAGCCATGCAAACTTCCAATAAAATCACCTTTATTAAGTATTAAATGCGTCTTTAAAACAAATAGAAATAACTTGTATGCAGCATAAGTAAACAATCATGAATGTATAACTATAAATCATATAAAGCCTAGTAAAATTATCTGCTCAAAAAAATCAAATAAACGCTTCAGGTGGCCACACAGTATATCTGATTGATTGTAGCATTTAAAAAGTCTGACCAATGTACCTCACACGTGTTCAATTATTCTCCAATTATGAAAAAATGGATTTGAAGATTCTAAAAAAAAAAAAATTATTTAGCCTATATATTAATACATTGACAGTCTACCCTACACCATTCAATTTTCATAAAAATTGCTCAGAAAAATTAATTACTCCTGATTGACTTAAGGTGGTCACACATGATACAATAAAATGATCCAATTTTATGGCAATTAGATAAAAATGCTCTGTTGTCCCCTAAAACCAAAGCTTTTTTTAATTTGAGTAAGAAACCTGATCAGATTTCTCATTTTTAATTCACATTTGTCAATCTGAAGTGATGGATTTTTCTGCTCAATTTTTCTCACTTTTCAATTTTTTTGGGTCATTTTTACCGAATTGCCGTAAAATTGGAGCATTTTATTGTATCGTGTATGGCCACCTTTATTAATAACTTCATGGGGTCAATAAAACTTCTGGTATATTGATCTTTCCAGTTACCGTAAGTAGCAGAGAAGGTTTTGAATCCGTTTTAGCTGTATTAATTAAATTAACAGGTGCACCAAAGGGGCAACAATGAGATGACCACCAAAACAGGAATGGTTTAACAGACCACTTTTTTCCCTCCTCATCTTTTGTAACTGTTTTTCCACTGTTTATGGCCCAGTGCACACCAAAAACCTCTAGCAGATCCGCAAAACGCTAGAGGTTTTTGAAGCAGATTTCAGAGCAATTCTAGGTATGTTTAACCGCTTGCCATCCGCGTCATGCCGATGGGCGTGGCCGCGGCGGCAGCCCCAGGACCGCCTAACGCCGATTGGCATAAAGTCCTGGGGCCAGCTAATGCAGGAGATCGCGCGGAGCTCCGCCCCGCCTTCAGTCTCGGGAGACTGTTAGACGGCGTGATCGCCGTCTATTTGCATGTACAGCGCTGCCATGTGACACGGCTGTCCCCCTGGGACACTGGAGAGCAATCGTCTCTCATAGGCAGAAGCCTATGACAGCCGATCGCCATAAATGGCTCCTGTGGGGAGGAAGGGAGGGAGGGAGGGAAAAGATTTAAAGAAACATACTGTTTTTAATAAAAAACAGTAACAAAAATATTTGTAAAAAAAAAAAATAAACAATCTGGGGGCGATCAGACCCCACCAACAGAGAGCTCTGTTGGTGGGGAGAAAAGGAAGGGGGGGGGGAAATCACTTGTGTGCTGTGTTGTGCGGCCCTGCAGCTTAGCCTTAAAGCTGCAGTGGCCTATTTTAATAAAAATGGCCTGGTCACTAGGGGGGTTTAGCACTGCAGTCCTCAAGAGGTTAAAGAGGTTTTCTAAACACGTCTAGAGTTTTTTGTTTGTGTAGCAGTTGTCATATTATTTCAGTAAAGCTGTAACTGAACAGCTTCTGTAACAAAAAACTGGAAAACCGCTCTGATCTAGCGTTTTTCCACTTTCCTATACTTTAACATTGAGGCAGAAACAACTCAGAAATCTAAAAAATGCTGCATCCCCCGAGTTTGCGTTTGTGTAAAAAACGAACCGCTCTGGTGTGCACCAGCCCATTCACTTTTATTAGCCAAGCGGTTTCCCCCCTGCAAGCGTTTTAAAAAACACTCCAGAACCGCTCTAGTGTGCACCAGCCCTTAGACTGTTTCTTCTGTCGGACTTAAAGAGCTCAAGAGCTGCAGCCACCAAGACGCACTCAAGTGGCCACCTTGCAGTGTTAGGGAGTCTTGCCTTGAACTTCTTACTGAATAGGTACTGACCCTAGACAGGATTTGAACCCTGGAATCCTATGTCAAAGGCAGTGCCCTAAACCAGCACACTATCCAGCCACACCTTACAGAGGTTGCATAGGTAGTCCAACTCCTCCAGGGCGGCGTATAAATGCGTGCCATTGGCAGAAGGTTTCATATGTTTCCCAGCACAGTATCAAGGGAATGAAGGAGATTTCAGGAGATAGGCAGTTACTCTAGGAGAGCTGGGCAGAGCCACAGAAGGTCCTTAACCCATCAGCAGGGACAGTATATATTTCTTACAGCAAGGAGGAACAGGAACCCCCACCTGATTGCTGTCGGTCCGCTCTAATGCGCAGGCGCAAGTCTCCTGCTCCTGCGTAGTAGAGCAGACCCGACAGTTACAGAGTCTCTTTAATGGCTGTGTGTTGTTATTTTGATGGGACAGCAAATTTACACGGTTATATAAGCTGTACACTGACTACTTTACATTGTATTGAAGTGTCGTATCTTCAGTGTTATCCTATTATAACAGTATAAGATACTTACAAAAAATGAGAGAAGTCTACTCGTTTTTGTGACATACTGTGTGTGAACTATAAGCTTGGTTTGGCAATCCTTTTCATTTCCTCTGTCATAAGCTACACACACACATTGGATTATTATTGGTCTTTTCTCAGCCAGAAAGATCTTTTATGGAAAACTTGAAAAAGAAATGACAATATCAATCGGCTGTTTCCATTCAACACATTTTTTTTGCACGAAAAAACAACGTATAGCTTGCATGCAGGAAACTTACGCAAGACCAAGATCTGTCACACCTCTTGTAAATTAAAGTAATACAGAAAAGCAAGCATTAAAGGATACTTTAGCGTTGAGACAAATGTAAAAATGGGGGAGCAGGCATGTGTAGTATGCTCTCCTCATGCCCTCTGCTCCCCTGTTGTCCTCTGTCACCCTTTTGTACTTTTTAATAGGCATGCAAAGCTTCTTACGCGTCAGGGTGGCCGGTGGCAAGTGCGCAGACGCTGCCCAGCGACGTGCATCATCGATCGCGCACCCACAGCCCGGAGCATGCACACTACAAAGTTGTGAAGTAATGAGCATGCGCAGAGTGCTCACAGCCACGGGCACGCGATCAAGTGTGTGCGTTACCAGGCAGTGCCTACACACCAACCCGGAAGAAGCTTTGGATACATATTAAAAAAAACAGAGGGGATAGAAGACAACGGGAGGAACGAAGGGCATGAGGGTAGCATACTACACATGCCTGCTCCCCTCCTGTCACCGAACAGCCATGAGAAACGAGAACGCAATCGGTTTATTGCACCGATTGCCAGTGACGTGCTATATCTAGATTGGTTGTGTAGGAGCATCTGCAGTATTTTCTCAGCATAGAGATAGCATCAGCTTAACTGCAGGATGGCTCTTTTGATTTACTACTGAACAGGAACAAACCCTTGTGTTCAGGAGGCTAGTGTTTACTTTTCCTTACCTCCATTTGGTGAGCCTTTCATACAGGGAGAGCAAGGAAAGCTACTCCCAGCAGGAAGTCTATTCAAAACCTGATGTCATCCAGACTATCTGGCACCGACCACGGGCCATCTGAATGCATATGATGTATGGTTTCTTGTCGATTATATGGCAACTGTACATCGCACAGCTATGAAATTCATATAGTCTTATTCGGTAAAAACTGGCCGTCTGACTGATATGAAATTCATCGCGATAGCCCATCCGGTTATTGAGGTATGACCCTTCTCCAGAACTGGGTCCGCTGCACTAGCCATGTATGATGTCATATTAATCTGTATTTTCCGACAAGTATGAATCTGTTATCCACCTAACTATGACTTGTATCCCTTGTGAGTTACGGCATTTTATAAGTTTAAACCCAAAATCTCTCAGAGGGAAGGAACTGTCATTGGTGGGTAATTCAGAGGGGGCCGGCATTGCCACACCCTCAAACCAGCTTCATCAAAAGCATCTGCGAGGGGCTCTTCCCTCAGTCCTCCAAATTCCATCTGTATGAGAGCGGTCTGCTGCCAGCCAGAGGACACATGGTTGGTGGCCATCTTGCTGAACTTTGAATTTTGCTCTGAAACAAAGAACTTTGCGGAACTTGAAACCAAGGACTTGATGATTTTCCCACAAAAGGACATTTTCCATGAAACTAAGTATTTTTTCTCCCTTTCTTTTATTTTACATACTGGCTATTAATGGTTCAATAATTGTTGATTTTAATAATTGTCTGTATATATTAATTATTTATATTGCCCATGAATAAAGACTTTATCAAAGTCATTCACTGTTCTGCTACCCTGCTTCTCAGCCGCACAAACTGAACCAGACTTCTGGAGAGACGCTACTATTGTACTGTTATTACTAGCCAGACAGAATAGAGTGTGTTTAACCGTTTTTATTTGCAGGACCGGTCAGTCAGTCAGTCAGTCGGGTCCACTGGCCCATACCAGTGGTGGTGGCAGATACCCTGAAATAGCGTGTAATTGTAATTACCGTACCTCACAGGCTCCCTTCTGGTTGGGCTGCTGCCCAAATTTCCGTCGGTTTCTGTGCAAAGATCACGCCCACAGCTTGCATGGGCTGTGTGCTGAAACCGATTGGAAGGCAATTTGCGGTCTGACCACTAGGGCTCCTGTGACAGTGTTTGGCAGTGGTTGGGATCTGTGTTGTGCTGAAAGTATCTAAGATAGCGCTAGCGCTATCAAGAAATGAACTAATTCTTTGGTGTAGCTGGAATGCAATATATTTGTTAATATATACAGAGAGACTGTGTAGCCAGTACCCCTCCCCAAAAGTTTTATTTTATTTGGCATGGAAATGTCCGGGAACTACAAGAAAATGTGCCTGGCGGACCTGCAAACTCTTTGCCAAGCGAGAGGCATTGATGTCAGCCGCAAGAAACACCAGGACCTGGTAACGGACTTGTTTCAATGGGATACCCAGCAACCGCGGGAGCTGGATGTGTCTGCTGAGGTAGACGCCGACCCATCTGACTCAAGTCAAGGGGAACCAGAGGCTGAAGATCCTAGGAGTACAGAGGTTGAGCAACCTGCGGGCAATGCGACAACAGTTACGCAGGAGACTGTCAGTGTGGACCCCAATCCCAGAGTTTCTGAAAGTAAACGCCCGGAACCGGCCAGTACTGGACTGTCCATTTGTACTGATCCGCTAATGCAGCAGGCATTACGACAGCTGATGGAGACTGACCTGGACAAGTACCTGCAGTACATGCGTGAGGAGAAGAATGCCACTGAGCGAGAACGGGAGCGCCAACGACAGCATGAGCTAAACATGGCAAAAGTGCAACAAGCCAGCCGGAGTTATCTGCCCAGCCTCCCTGCTGAAGGAGCTGCATCACCCGTAAGTGGAAAATTTAAATTTGCTAATATTGAGAAAGACACAGACATTGACTTGTTTTTGCGATCTTTTGAAAAAGCATGCCATCAGTATCGTCTGTCCCAAGACCAGTGGGCCAGACATCTGACACCTTTGCTGTGCTACAAAGCGCTTGATGCTTTTGCAGAGTTACCTGCGGAGAAAGATAATGATTATGCCGCTATAAAAGACACTATCATTACTAATTACCAGCTGACGCCAGAAGCCTATCGAAAAAAGTTCAGGGCCTGGCAGAAAAAATCTTCTGACTCTTATCGAGATGTGGTCAGCAGCTTGCTCACCACACTCCGCCAGTGGACTCTAGGCCTCACCAAAGGGTCTTATGATGTCCTGGAGGACTTGATAGTCCTAGAACAATTTCTGAACATTTTCCCTGCTGATGTACGACAGTTTGTGCTGGAGCGCAAGCCTGCGTCAGCAACTGTCGCTGCAGACCTTGCTGAAACTTTTGCAACTACCCGGGTGCCTGACACACGCAGAACTGCCCCATCCAGCTGGAGAGGAGGTCAGCCCAATACTCTGGCAGACTCTCCTGCCCCTGTGAGCCGTCAGCCACAGAGGCCACCCAGCGCAGCTGCTGCGCCCAGGCCTGCAGCACCTAAGGGGGTCACCTGTCACTACTGCTGCCAGCCCGGACACATGAAATTCGACTGTCCAGAGCGGAGGCAGACACCACCAGCACCTGGATCATCTGTATCCCCTGTACCTCACCCACAGCAGAGGCAACCCGCCAGCGAACCACAGCCTGGATCATCAGATTTTGTTCTGTTTGCCCGCGGAAAGGAAATCCGCGACCAAACCGACCAGTAGCAGCCTGTTAGAGTGAACGACAAGGTTGTCACCGGATTTTGAGACACCGGAGCTGACATCACGTTAGTTCACTCACACCTTATGCCAGAGGAGAGCATCAGCTCCAGCCGATCCCTTACCCTTACTGGAGTAAAAGGCACCCTTTTACACATAGCCCACGCGAGAGTGAAGCTTGACTGGGGAGTGGGAGTCCAAGAAAGGGTTGGTGGGGTTGTGAAGGATCTCCCAGTCCCTGTGTTGCTGGGGACTAATTTGGGCAAGCTTTTGTCCTACTACAAACCTGCCACGACCGCCTCGTCGCTCACGGAAGGAGATGGACTCTCCATCCACCACCAGGTACTTTATACACTTGGGGGAGCACCAGGGGGAGGTGGGTTGAATGTGCCCAGTTCAAGGGTACCCGGTTCAATAGTGCCTGCTTCAAAGGCACCTGAGTTTGATGTACAAACTGTCTGTTGTGATGAAGATGTAACTGTACCTGTGTTTAATGTACAAACGGTCTGTAATGAAAATGTGTCCATGCCTGTCACTGTCATTAATGCATGCAACAATGATTTGAGTAATGCCCATCTGTGCCATTCTGAAGGTGTACCTGTGCTAGCAGTACCGCGCAGCTGTACTGCTCAAAACCCAAGCTCAGAACAGTTGGAGGGGGCTCCGACCTCCTCCCCCTCCTCTGACCGCAGGGATGAGACCTTTCAGCCGCTGGCCTCGTGTGACATGAGCCAGTTGGCTAAAACTGACAGCGTATTCACAACAGCACTACAAAGTGACCCAAGTCTGGAGGCACTCAGGCAGCAAGCCTCTGAGTCCCTCGCAGAGGGGGCTGCTTTCAAGGTGTACTGGGAAGGTGGGAGACTGTACAGTGAGTCTGTACAGCCCCCTACAGGGAAACCGCAGGCAAATACCAAATGGCTTGTGGTCCCGAGTGCGTTCATGGGACATGTGCTGAAATCCGCACATGCTAATCCTCTGACAGGGCACTCAGGTGTCCGCAAGACACTTGCCTGTATTCGGAAACAGTTTTATTGGCCCAGGATGAACAGGGATGTAGCAAACTACTGCAAAGCATGTGCCATCTGTCAGGAGCTGGGGAGGTCCAGGAATTCCCACGGGGTTCCCTTAGGTCCACATCCACTTAGCAGGGAAACCCTGCGTGGGCTGGCTGTCGACCTACCCAACTCACTGCCAATTGTCAGCAGTCCTGGCAGACGCCACGTCCGAACGCAGTGGCGCAAACGCCCTGTCGAGAACGGTTCATGACGGGTCAAACCTGAGGGGAACGGACAGCGACCTGTCCAGGGGAACCGGGCCACAGGCTCCAATGGGGTTTCCCGCCGTGCCGGCAGCTCGAGACCCGTCAGCCAGGTTGGCCGACCCAAAGCGGGCAGCCGACACCAGAACGCTGATGGGCTGTCCCGGTGTCAGGGGGAACAAGACCCAACAGCGCCAATGGCTGCTACAGAGGATGTCTTGATGACAACCCCCTACCCAGCGTCAGGAAGGGGAGGTGTCACCGAACAGCCGTGAGAAACGAGAACGCAATCGGTTTATTGCACCGATTGCCAGTGACGTGCTATATCTAGATTGGTTGTGTAGGAGCATCTGCAGTCTTTTCTCAGCAGAGAGATAGCATCAGCTTAACTACAGGATGGTTCTTTTGATTTACTACTGAACAGGAACAAACCCTTGTGTTCAGGAGGCTAGTGTTTACTTTTCATTACCTCCATTTGGTGAGCCTTTCATACAGGGAGAGCAAGGAAAGTTACTCCCAGCAGGAAGTCTATTCAAAACCTGATGTCATCCAGACTATCCGGCACCGACCACGGGCCATCTGAATACATATGATGTATGGTTTCTTGTCGATTATATGGCAACTGTACATTGCACAGCTATGAAATTCATATAGTCTTATTCTGTAAAATCTGGCCGTCCGACTGATATGAAATTCATCGCGATAGCCCATCCAGTTATTGAGGTATGACCCTTCTCCAGAACTGGGTTCGCTGCACTAGCCATGTCTGATGTCATATTAATCTGTATTTTCCGACAAGTATGAATCTGTTATCCACCTAACTATGACTTGTATCCCTTGTGAGTTACGGCATTTTATAAGTTTAATCCCAAAATCTCTCAGAGGGAAGGAACTGTCATTGGTGGGTAATTCAGAGGGGGCCGGCATTGCCACACCCCCAAACCAGCTACATCAAAAGCATCTGCGAGGGGCTCTTCCCTCAGTCCTCCAAATTCCATCTGTATGAGAGCGGTCTGCTGCCAGCCAGAGGACACATGGTTGGCGGCCATCTTGCTGAACTTTGAATTTTGCTCTGAAACAAAGAACTTTTCGGAACTTGAAACCAAGGACTTGATGATTTTCCCACAAAAGGACATTTTCCATGAAACTAAGTATTTTTTTCTCCCTTTCTTTTATTTTTCATACTGGCTATTAATGGTTCAATAATTGTTGATTTTAATAATTGTCTGTATATATTAATTATTTATATTGCCCGTGAATAAAGACTTTATCAAAGTCATTCACTGTTCCGCTACCCTGCTTCTCAGCCGCACAAACTGAACCAGACTTCTGGAGAGACGCTACTATTGTACTGTTGTTACTAGCCAGACAGAATAGAGTGTGTTTAACCGTTTTTATTTGCAGGACCGGTCAGTCAGTCAGTCGGGTCCACTGGCCCATACCAGTGGTGGTGGCAGATACCCTGAAATAGCGTGTAAGTTGTAATTACTGTACCTCACAGGCTCCCTTCTGGTCGGGCTGCTGCCCAAATTTCCGTCAGTTTCTGCGCAAAGGTCACGCCCACAGCTTGCATCTGTGTGCTGAAACCGATTGGAAGGCAATTTGCGGTCTGACCACTAGGGCTCCTGTGACACCTCCCTCCCCCATTTTTAAATTTGGGTCAGCACTAATGTATCCTTTAAAGAGCAACTATTAGCCATCCTATGCCCCCCACAAAAAATATATATGTAAGTAGATAAGTTCTTGCTCTACTTACATAACAGATGTATTGCACTGTCCACATTTTGGTTTTCTTTTCTTTTTTTTCAACTTTCATTCTTCTCCTGGCAGGGGCCATCTTGTGCCCTCCAGGTTAAATAATCCCTCAACACCCCCCCCCCCTCCTCCCCACACTGATTCTGAGCACAGCGGGGAGGATAAAGGCAGCAGGCACAGACTCTATAATGGATCCAAGCGCTGGCGTTCCCATCTATTCTCTGCACTACCGCCGTCGGCAGTGCAGAGAGTATAGAAGGAAACTGCAGCGCCTGTAACCATTATTAGGTGAATCTGTGTGCAGCTCCTTCCCCAATATTCAGCACGGGGAAGAGGGAGAATGCGGCGGGAGGCAGAAGGGGGAAGCGGACATGCCTCTGGAGGAGGGGAACCGAGGACAGTGACAGGAGACAGCCTCTGGCCCCTCTCCCTGTGCACTAACGCGGCTGCAAGATCGAGAGTGAAGGGGAGACCAGGCAGCCAATTGCAGCGCAGAGAGGTGAGTGACAGAGGCTTCAGCCAATCAGGCTGATACAGCATGCCATGTCACTTCTCTTTTGCATCTGCGTACTAATATAGAGCCTGGGGGCATTGGGAGAGAAGACCTAATTGCAAAAAAGTAAGATTGTTTTTATTTGCCTGGTTAGCATCCTTTTTAACATTGTTACAGCCTGCAATAGAAAATAAATTTGGTATTAAATACCTAACAGTTACTCTTTAAGAAAAAAACACCCCAAAGAATGTGCTTTACCAGCTAAAAGTCTTTGTAAGAGAAGTTTAAGCAACAAAAGCAATTTCAAAATCATTTGATACAGGAAACATGTACAGTGGAATAGTTAGGTCAAAATTATAGCTTGCTGCCACCTGCTGGTAAAATGGAAAATGCCACCCGCTTCATAAAACTGAAGTACAACATGTTACTATAGTCAGTGGCGTAGCAATAGGGGATGCAGAGACTGCATCAGGGCCCTTGGGCCAGAGGGGCCCCAAGGGACCCATCATCAACCACAGTATTAGCTCTCTATTGGTCCTATGCTGGTAATAATCAATTCTATAAGTGCTTTTATTAGTAGTAATCATTACCAAACTGTTCCCCATCCCCTCCTTGCAGCTCTGACACTGTAGTTGCCATTGGCAGGTTTTGGTGTGCCATATCAATTGTTATGTATAGAGCGCTTGGGGGGGGGGGGGCAATGTAAACCTTGCATCGGGGCCCATAGCTCCTTACCTACGCCACTGACTATAATTATCACAAAATATGCAATTTCATTAAAGGGACTCTGAGGAGTGCCCGAATTTAAAAGAATACACTTACCTGGGGCTTCTTCCAGCTCACCATAGGTGGGGGGCCAGCGGAGGCTGTAGGAGACGAGCCAGGAGGACGCCACGAGACCTCGCCGCCTACGGTGAGCTGGAAGAAGCCCCAGGTAAGTGTATTCTTTTAAATTCGGGCACTCCTCGGAGTCTCTTTAAGAGGTGCATCTGAAACCATATGAGGCCAATGTTACATCAGACTGAAAGACATTAGTAGCTGAAAATGAGAGAATGAGACCACATCATGTCAGTCAGACAAAAAAAAAGGCATACAGTATATTGAGTTAAAGAGCTTCAAAATAAATATGCAGTGTTGTGAAAACGTAGAAACAGCATATTCTTCAGCCTGGAGAGATACCATGATGAGATACTGAGGCCCATTGTTGTGCCATTCATCCACGGCCATCACCTCATGTTGCAGCATGATAATGCCTGGCCCCATATTGCAAGGACCTGTACCTACAGGATCTTCTCAAAAAATTAGCATATTGTGATAAAGTTCATTATTTTCTGTAATGTACTGATAAACATTAGACTTTCATATATTTTAGATTCAAATACACACAACTGAAGTACCGTAGTTCAAGCCTTTTATTGTTTTAATATTGATGATTTTGGCATACAGCTCATGAAAACCCAAATTTCCTATCTCAAAAAATTAGCATATTTCATCCGACCAATAAAAGAAAAGTGTTTTTAAAACAAAAAAAGTCAACCTTCAAATAATTATGTTCAGTTATGCACTCAATACTTGGTCGGGAATCCTTTTGCAGAAATGACTGCTTCAATGCGGCGTGGCATGGAGGCAATCAGCCTGTGGCACTGCTCAGGTGTTATGGAGGCCCAGGATGCTTCGATAGTGGCCTTAAGCTCATCCAGAGTGACGGGTCTTGCGTCTCTCAACTTTCTCTTCACAATATCCCACAGATTCTCTATGGGGTTCAGGTCAGGAGAGTTGGCAGGCCAATTGAGCACAGTAATACCATGGTCAGTAAACCATGTACCAGTGGTTTTGGCACTGTGAGCAGGTCTTAGGTCGTGCTGAAAAATGAAATCTTCATCTCCATAAAGCTTTTCAGCAGATGTAAGCATGAAATGCTCCAAAATCTCCTGATAGCTAGCTGCATTGACCCTGCCCTTGATAAATGCAGTGGACCAACACCAGCAGCTGACATGGCACCCCAGACCATCACTGACTGTGGGTACTCGACACTGGACTTCAGGCATTTTGGCATTTCCCTCTCCCCAGTCTTCCTCCAGACTCTGGCACTTTCATGGGATGGCTTAATGAGAACCAATATAACTTAAAGTTCACTGGTGAATTTAGTAGACAACAGGTTAACTTTTTAGATCTGACGGTATACAAGGAAGAAGGTAGGATTTTAACCAAAACTTACTCAAAACCAGTGGACACTAATAGCTATATTAATATAGATAGCTGTCACCATTATAAGTGGCTGATGAATATTCCCAAGGGTCAGTTCCTAAGACTCAGAAGGAACTGCTCCAAAACTGGTGACTTTGACACAGAGGCTCAAATTATGCAAGAAAGATTTGAATACAAAGGTTACCCGCAGGACATCATTCTGGGAGCTAGGGAGAAGGCCAAGAGCATTACAAGACGGGATTTATTAGAAGAGAAAGAGACCCATACCGACCACACTTTTCAGCAGCCGAGTATAGTTATGCAGTATTCCTCTCAAGCCCCCAGAGTGAGAAATATAGTGAGGAGATATTGGGGTTTGTTGAGGGAGGACCCCGTGCTGACCCCTCTATTATCCGAACATCCGAGATTAATTTTTAAAAAATCTAGAAATTTAGGTAACATACTAGCACCCACCATCAAAAAACCCGGAATGAAGAAAGCTAAGGGATATTTTAAAATATGTGGGTACTGTAGAGCCTGTAAAGAATTGGATTCTCCTATAGAAAGGATCCATGAGATTACCTCAACTTCTGGGAATGAAACATTTAGCATGAAAAATGTAACGAACTGTGACTCAAAAGGGGTTATTTATGTGTTGACATGCCCCTGTTCCAAGCACTATGTGGGTAGAACAAAACGCACCCTGAAAGAAAGACTGAGTGAGCATTGTACTAATATCAAAAAGGGCAATAAAAAACATCCTTTGTCGGCACATTATAAAATGGAACATGGCTGCTCCTTTAAAGGATCCAAATACTGTGTTATTGAACAAGTAACAAGATCATGGAGAGGTGGAGATTACTTATTAGAAATGTCAAGACGTGAAACAATGTGGATATTTAATCTGAATACACTAATTCCGCATGGACTTAACAAGGATCTTGAGCTATATGCATTTGAATAATCCTATTAGCATAACTACACACCATAAAAAGTCACCCTCCTATTCCCCGAGTAGCTAAGCTTTGAGAAAGAGAGGCGTTCCTCTCGAAACGTCAGCAGAAGCTACAGTCGTGACGTCACGCCGCACAGGGGAAGGAGGCGTGTCGGAGTTCCGTGCTGGAGAGTTGCTAGCGAAAGACGGAAGTCTGACTAGTTGAAGCCTTGATCCATCTACGCCATCCACGCTATCCGGACCCCTTGGGAGCCGGGCACGCTTGCCCGACACTGCACAGCAGTTGTCAAGTCTCTCTCACTTCGCCGCCGGCCGGGGCCGGTGAGATTGAGCTGCTTCTTAGAAGACACTATCTGCTAAAGGATTGACAATCAAGGAGGGTGAGATCGCTCCGTTATTACATCTTAACATTGGGTCATACACCCCTGAAGATTTCCTGCTCAGCTTGCCATTATTCCCATAGAGCATAACGCTTGGAAATATATACGCTTGATTAACACGCATGTATTGAATGCTACGCTTGGGATGCCACCACATACAACATTACCACTAAGAAATTAAACGAGTCACCTTTCAGAACCTGCTGCTGCAGTTTTACCCAGTAACAATCTGCCACTGAACGCCTACGCTTGGGAAACCAATACATGTATTATAACCAATTATCAGGAATACAAGTTGCAATATCCTATTATCCCAAGAAAACATTGCTAAAATCACTTCAATAACCACCCATAGACAGAGTGTTGCCGCAGTTTTATGGAGTGACCTATAGTAATACAAGAATATTATATTATTATATTATTTTATCATTTTTACTATTTTAGTGTTCATATACATTTTATAGACATTTTATGGGAAACTGTCCCTTGAACAGTTATTCAGGTTGTATAATCCACAACCTCATTAAAGATTTGTATTTCCATTTGACAAGTGCAGTCTGTTTGTTTATGCATTATTATACTTCTAAGGAGGTGGGATCCCTTTACAGTCATCGCTGCTGTCTAATCAGGCGCAACACTATAATAATTTTTGAACTACTTCAGTTGTGTGTATTTGAATCTAAACTATATGAAAGTCTAATGTTTATCAATACATTACAGAAAATAATGAAATTTATCACAATACAATGATTTTTTGAGAAGATCCTGTAATTCCTGGAAGCTGAAAACATCTCAGTTCTTGTATGGCCAGCATACTCACCAGACATGTCACCCATTGAGCATGTTTGCAAGGCTCTAGATCGGCATATACTACAGCATGTTCCAGTTTTGGCCAATATTCAGCAACTTCACTCCGCTAGAAGGAGTGGACCAACATTCCATAGGCCACAATCAACAACCTGAACAACTCTATGCAACGAAGGTGTGTTGCACTGCATGAGCAAAATGGTGGCCACACCAGATACTGACAAGCCCCCCCCTTCAAAACTGTGCACCTTTTAGAGTGGCCTTTTATGGTGGCCAGTCTAAGGCCTCCTTTCCACGAACTGTTGATAGGCAGTGAAATGCCTCTCAAACTCTCTCAACTGCTCACTGCTGCCTGGTAACTGCTTGTTGCTGCATGATAACTGGTTACTTCTGCCTGGTAACTGCTTGCTGAGCACACAGCTAAACAGTCCATGGAAAGGAGGCCTAAGGCACAACTGTGCAATATTCATGCAGTCTAAACAGCACCTTTATATGCCACACCCGTTAGGTGGGATGGATTATCACAGCAAGGAGAAGTGCTCACTAACACAGATTAAGGCCTGGTGTACACCGAGCGGTTTTTGTAGTGTTTTACAAACCGCTTCCACCTGTGAAAACGCTTGGCTAATGTATTTCAATGGGATGGTGCACACCAGCGGTTTGAGGTTTTTAGCAAATCGCAAACGTGGGTCCTGCAGCACTTTTGCGGTTTGCCAAAGTGTTTCTGCCTCAATGTAAAGTATAGCAAAAGCACAAACCGCTCTGGAAAACGCTAGATCAGAGCGGTTTTCCAGGCGTTTTCGTTACAGAAGCTGTTCAGTAACAGCTTTTACGGTAACAATATTTGTAATCTGCTACACAAAAACGCTCCCAAAAACTGCAGTGCTGGATCCCAGGGAGGTGAGCGAGTGCTGGGGCTGCTGCAGGCCTCTCTGTGGTGTGATTTTTTTCCAGGCTTTAGGGTCTAAAAGCATGCTAAAAAATTGCACTGCTTTAGACCCTAAAATCCAGAAAGAATCTGACCGTCACGGGGGTTGAAGTGCACTTAATGGTTTACTGTGATCTTTGGGATTCTTTTGGCCAAACCCTTTCCAGAGACTTTGGAGGTGTCATTCTCTATTGCATTCCTTTGCAAGCAACTGTTGGTATTCCATTATTACCTATGACCTATCAGTTAGATTTACAGTATTTCTCAACATTTTATTGGCATGTACCCCTTTTAAAAACCTGTACTCACCAAGTACCCCTGGCATAGTAAACATTCTCACAAGTACCCCTTGACAAAAATATATTTACTCGTAGTACGTGATAATTGGTTCTAAACAATTTCCAAGCTTTTACTGTTGCTTTTACTTAGCTAAAACACTAATTTGGTGTTGATTAAATAAAATCGATCGTTTTCTAAATCTCTAAATTTTTTATTCTTGGTTAAGTATATCAAGCTCGAGTACCCCCTGAAACCCATCAGAAGTACCCCCTGGAGTACGCGTACCACACGTTGAGAACCTAGGTGTTAGAACATATTGCTAGAAGGTAAATTGTTAATTTTATCTTTATAACAGGGTCACCGGATCCAATAAAATTGCTTAAAGAGAACCCGCAGCACTACCCGCCCACGTCACTTCCCTCCAATCAGCGGGAGGGAAGGGACGCGGGCGGGTAGCGTCGATACAGAGGACATAGGTAAACATTGTGCTGGCGACGTGCTGCGTGTCGCTAGCACTGCGGGGGGGGGGGGGGGGGGTATAGCGGCGCGCAGGGGGGTCTTGGAGGCACACCATGGGGCAACAGAGGCTGGTGTTAGTGTGCACAACCAGCCTCTGTGCCCCACTAGCATAATTAAATCCCACCTCGGGTTCTCTTTAACATTATACTGCTGGTTTATGTGTATCACTGGAGGTTGTGGGTGTCACCAGAGTTGGACAAGAGCAGGACCCATCTCACACAACTACACTTACGGGTGCTCTGCATATTTTTACATGATTGATTTTTTAATACCTGGTTTGCTGGGTTTGCAGGCAGCTGTGAGAGATTAATTCTTTGTGGCAAGCATAGCAACTCTACAGCTCTGCATCTTTTTTTTTCAGTGTGTAATAAAGCATTAAAGCAGAAATGAAGCCACAGGGAAAAAAGTTACTCACCGATGGAGATGGAAAGCTCTGGATCCCAGTCCTCTCTCTGTGTCCTCATTTCTGTGCTGTCAAATTTGACACCTTCAGGAGTCCTCAGAAGGCTTTGGAAGCACTCGCGCCCTGAGTGTTTTCTGAAGATAAGCACATCCATACTTCACTTATGTGCAATGTACAATTTTCCGTGCGATCGACAGATCGATCCGATAATTTCCAACATGTCCGATAACGCAAACGATTTTGGGTAGTTATCAATGCACAATTGATCGCATTATCGAACGGGAGCAATTTGGATGCCTACCCACGATGCAACTTCTTATCAGATCACCCGTTGATCTGATGCAAAAATGGTACCGTGTGTATTAGGCATTAGCAGTGGGAGGAGGTGGGCTGGTGGCTGGGTTAGGTGAACTGCTTTGTACTCTCCTGGCAAAAAGAAGCTACTGGATGCTGCCTACCAGGGGCCAAATAGGTACTTTCAATATATCTAAAAAGTACAGCTGTGCAATGCAACTTTTTGGTTTAGCTAATTAATGCATTAGCAAAGTACTACCATATGCATTAATTAATGAGAGGCTGAACTAAGGCTGTAAAATTCTCACTATGAAGGGAGACGGTGCTGCTGCCAAGCACTGGATATTGCATATACTCAGGAAGTAATCAGGTACAGAAGTAATATGTTTCTGCTAAGTAGTGAATGTAAAAAAAAATAATAGGCAGTCGAGGGCTGTGAGGCTTGTGCCAAGAATCTGTGGGCTCTTACCAGCAAATAATATATTGCCGGCAATCTGTGCTGAGTGTAATTATATATATTGCCATGTTTCAGTATACAGTACATACTACTCCTGCACTACGGTGTTTCTGGGGAATTCATGCTTCCATTAAATGCACACACTGCAGCTCTCAGAGCCACCGGAGCTGGTGAAACTGAATCTGCACCTAGGACTTGGAAATGATCAATAACATGCAAATTTTCAGTCTGAAGCAAATTTTTGCAAATACCATGGAACTTTAAACAGCCAAAGTCAGTAACAGGTGACTTCAGAGCAGGGACAAGGTCCTCTAGCACCCAAGGCTGAGACACCAACGTGCACCCCTCCAACCCTCCCACCCCAGCCGTCACACACTTATTGCTATTAGACTAAGAGGCGCCCCAGGGCCCTCAACATCTTAATCTCTAGTTTTCTGGCTCTACTTCAAACACAATAGGGGAATGATAGCTGAGTACTTAGGAAAATGTCACTTCATATAAAGGCTGTTACCTCATGAAAAGCTGAAGTTACAGAGCAGTGAGGTAAAATACCGACTTGTGCGGTAAATACCTCAATAAATGTCAGCAAATGTCAGTAAATGTCAATTCATAAAGAATAGATCATGTGGTAAAAGCCTGAAATTTTACCGTCACCTCTTATGTGGTGAAATGAGAGCGGAGACTGTGCGATACTGTGGGAAGCCAGCGTGACTCAGACAAGTAGAGAGGGATAAGCTATGACTGACAGGAGCAGAGCCAATAGAAACAGCCCTGTCTCCTGCAAGTCCCTTTTCTACCTCCAGGCAGCGAGCAGAGAGAACGGAACAAAATAAGTTTCTCCTGCCTCCCTTCGGCGATTTAACCTTTTAGGTTGCTGTTTGAAGATGCAGAGTAGCTAGTGGGGAAATCACCTAAGCAGGGCATGTGTAAAATCGCCTGGAAGTTCATCTAAGCTGTGAAAAATAAATAAAAAGTTTAGAAAGACTAAAAGACAGATTCAGAGCAAGCAGAGGCAGTATAACAAACAGTATAGCAAAACATGTACATCTAAAGGGATGTCAAGAGGCCTCTTACTATAGTAATGCTGTCTCTGCGCTGATTTTTTTGTCTATTGAAGCCAGTAAATTACCAAACTTCTACCGAACCTGTGAACAATTTTATGAATTAGCACACAAAAGTCTAAAATACCGAATGCAGTGATTTACAGATCACTTTACATTTACCCCACTGTGCTCTATGAATCGAGACCATTGTCCATTTGCTGCTCTCCACAGAGAGAGAACACATCACTAACCTGTTGGCTAGGGATGTATCTGTAAAGTCTCAATCACAGACTGTTGCCTGAGTAAAAGCAGTAAACAGTAAACAGGCTAAATGTGTTAAAGATTTGGAGGAATGGAAAGGTGGAGAGGTTTTTGACTATTTACCTTGTGGGGGGAAGAGATCACGGGTAGGTAGCAAACCATCCCCATCGGGAGACGAAAATAGTAGTAGGGGATCTGACTCGCCAGTGTCATCTGTATCCGATAAATCTATTGTTTTTTTAGAAGAAAGCGACGACGAAGATGTCATCGAAGTAACAAAGAAAAAAGGGAAAGGAAAAAAGAAAGGGAAGAGGCAAGGAAAAGAGCAGAAATTGAAGCCTATTTTATGGGTACAACCCCCAAGGAAGGGGAAAAATCAATAGGTTTCGCCATGTGCGCACCGAGTATAGGTGATGGACAGGATGAGACGTGCACCCAAGCCTCACCCTCTCATACCTCACCCTCTAGTGGGTATCCATTTAGAGGGGAGGAATCCACCCTTAATGTTATTAATTTGACAGACTTCCCACTGGGCCCGGACGACATTTCCCTCCTTGGAAAGGGACTTTACTTCTCACCTGTTCGGGGGGGGGGGGGGGGGGACGAGTTCGAGGTTCAAAAGAATCTACAGCTTTTCGCTCTGGAAATTTTGTTGAAAACTAAATATGGCCAAAAAGAACCAGGCCCCCCCTCATATTTTTGATAGGCAGTTTTAGAGGAATTACCAGGGATAGCTAATCAGGGTTTCTCTATACAGGACCGTCAGGTCCTGAGGGAATTGGAGGCTTTAAGAGATTAAACATTTCATACTAAGGAAGAACGACTAGTATCCAATAATTTTGGGGAGGTGATTCACACTAACCTTAAGAAAAAGTCCACTTATGCCTTCCCCTAATAGTAATAAAGTCCTGGGAACCTTTTTGAAATTAGTGACAGAGGACCTAAAAAAATGTGAAATGGGCCCATAAAGGATTTGATAATTTAACCCCGGGAGAAAGGAGGGCCCTTGTAGAGCTAAAAGAAGCAGAAGATGTAGTAATTAGATCGAGTGACAAGGGGGGAAATGTGGTTCTGTGGTCCAGGGAAGCATATTTTTTAGAAGCAGATCGTCAATTATGGGATGAAAATACTTATGTCAAATTACGCAGCAGTCCTTATGATAGGATTGCAGCGGGAGTGAATCAAATGGTGGATGACGCTGGTGAAGAAGAAGATCCTCAATAAAGCAGAAATGGATTATTTAAAAGTTACTACATATATGATTCCCACTTATTATCTAATCCCCAAGGTGCACAAGAATTTAAATCACCCACCAGGTCGCCCAATTGTAAGTGCGATCAATGGCCCGACATAAAGATTGGGCAAGTGGATAGATGCAAAGATAAGGGACATCGTCTCCTCTCTTTCATCCTTTGTCCTAGATACCAGAGACGTCCTAAGAAATTTGGAGGGGATCGAGATGGAGCCAGAAGATATCCTCGTGGGGGTGGACATGGAGAGTCTCTACACGTCTATCCCCCATGAAATAGGACTGGCAGCATTGTAATTCTATTTACAGGATGCATATCCAGATTTGTCAAACATAATGACTTTGTGAGGCGGGCGATTCGCTATGTATTGGAGCATAATTGCTTTCTTTTTGGTGGCTCCCATTATAGGCAGGTGCGGTACACTTCGATGGGCGCGGCCTGCGCACCTGCCTATGCCTGTTTACACCTGGGATTATGGGAGCGCCAAGATGTCTATACCCAAGACATGTTTGATAAGCATGTCAAAGTCTGGCTGAGGTACATGGATGATGTGCTGGTGGTATGGAGGGATGGAGAGGAGAGCCTGGAGGAGTTTATTGATAAATTGAACCAGAACCGACAGAATATTAACCTCACTTATGTGTGGAGTCGGTCAGGCATCTCCTTTCTTGACCTGTGGATTTGGGCAGAGGGACACAAGTTGTTAACAAAAACCTTCCGGAAACCAACAGCAGGGAACACCCTCCTCCATGCCACCAGCCATCATCCACGTAGCCTTAAAGATGGTATACCGGCGGGGCAATTTTGTCGCATCCGTCGTAATTGCTCACGGGAAGGTGATTTTAGAGAAGAGGCGCATGAAATGTACGATAGATTCAGAAAAAGAGGGTATGCACATGAAGTTTTGTGCTACAGTATAGTCAAAGCTATAAACAGGCCTCGGCTCTCTTTGCTAAGTGGGGAGGAGGGACAAAGGAGGAAAGATGAGAAAGAGGGATCTAACCTCATTCGTTTCATTAGTCCCTTCAATGCCAAGTGGTCAGAAATTCGACAAATACTGGAGCGACATTGGTCTGTCCTTTTGACAGATCCTGAGATTTCTAGAGCAGTGGGGGGTAGACCCCTAATGGTAGCACGTAGGGCTCCAAGTCTGCGTGATGCATTGGTCCACTCACAGGATCCAAAAAGTAGGGACAGGATGTAATTGGGAGGCGAGCCTCCAAATGGCATGTTTAGGTGTGCATGTTGTTCCATTTGCCAGTATGTGGATGTGACTAAAACACTTAAAGATTCAACGGGTGATCAAGAGTGGGAAATACGCAGTTACATTAATTGCAACTCAGAGTGGGTAGTTTACCAATTGACCTGCCCGTGTAACAAAATCTATGTGGGCATGACCATAAAACGTCTGAAAAAACGGATCAGACAACATCTTAGTGATATAAGGTGTGGCAGGCAACAAAATGGAGAGTTCAGGAGTACTGTGGCAGAACATTTTGGGATTATGCATCAGGGAAAGGTTTGTCGAGGAATTTATAGATTACCTGACAAAAGGAAGAGGAGGTGACAGGGAAAAATCCCTCCTCCAAAACGAAAGCAGGTGGATCTATACCTTAAAAGCCCTGGAACCAGCCGGTTTAAATAGTGACCTGGACTATACTCCATTTCTGTAGATGTAGAATAACATATTACTAAAGTAGAGAAAGCTCCCCCGTTCCCATTCCTAGTTTCTATGTAAATCGCTGGTTGTTGAGCTTTAAACTATTTTAAGCTGTGCAGGAAGGAAGAACAAAGATGTGGATTTCAAATGACAATTTGAACTCGGAATTTACGATGTCTCCCCATCACCACAATCTGCTTCATGTCATGTTGAAGGAACTGTTAAACTTATCAATTTAGCCAGGATGCCTGAGAAAGCCTCCTCAGTAACAGTTGAGGCATCTAATTACATTTATGTTTGCTAAAGAATGTTTCTCCTCTGTATGTCAGTGTATATAAGCTGTGTTTTTCAGTGTTTGTCAGGAACCAGTCCGACGAAGGCTTTTTATAAGCCGTAAGCTCACTGTTTATCCATCTCTAAGTTAGCCAATAAATGGTATCATCCTGTTAATTTGTTATAGCAAGTTCTGGCAGCAGGGACCGCCTAACGCCAATTGGTGTCAAGTCCTAGGGCTGCAGTTTGCGCATCTCCTGCTCGGGGGGCCCCGCCTTCAGTCTCCGAGCAGCGATCCCCACTCGGGAGACTGTTAGATGGCAAAACCGCTGTCTTTACACACTGTACAGCGCTGCGATCAGCAGCAGCGCTGTACTGGGGACAGCCGTGTGACACGGCTGTCCCCCTGGGGAAGAAGAGAGCAATCGGCTCTCATAGACAGAAGCCTATGACAGCCGATCGCCAGGATTGGCCGGCTGGGGGGGAGGGAGGGGATTAAAAAAAATGAAATAAAGAAAGAAATAGTGAAAAATATTGAAGAAGACAAAAACAAATATTTATTTAAAGGGATACTGTAGGGGGTCGGGGGAAAATGAGCTGAACTTACCCGGGGCTTCTAATGGTCCCCCGCAGACATCCTGTGTTGGCGCAGCCACTCACAGATGCTCCGGCCCCGCCTCCAGTTCACTTCTGGAATTTCTGACTTTAAAGTCAGAAAACCACTGCGCCTTCGTTGCCGTGTCCTCGCTCCCGCCGATGTCACCAGGAGTGTATAGCAGAAGCCCAGTATGGTCTGTGCCTGCGCAGTACGCTCCTGGTTACATTTATGTTTGCTAGATAATGTTTCTCATCTGCATGTCAGTGTATATATGTCAGTGTATATAAGCTGTGTTTTTCAGTATTTGTCAGGAAACAGTACGACGAAGGCTTTTTATAAGCCGAAAGCTCACTGTTTATCCATCTCTAAGTTAGCCAATAAATGGCATCATCCTGATTCAAAGATATTGATCACTATAGATTTGATTTAAAGAGGAGCTGTTAGGTATAGGGTCTCAGAGACAAAAACCACATATATCAGTAGCTAAATACTGGCTGTACTTACATTACATATGCATTTCACTGTCCACGTTTGGATTTCACAGAATTTTTATATAGTATATGCAGAGAATGATGCTCCTGACAGCTCATGGCAGGTTCCATGTTTGTCTGTCTTGTCTGAAGCCAATTGTGATGTCATATCCTCCCTTACCCTGCTTCCTGATTAATTATACATTAGCCCTCCCAAGTCCCAGCCCTCAGACACTCCTACCAGTCTCTGGTCTTATGCTCGGTACACAAGATGCGTTTTCCCGCTCGATCCGAGGGTCAATCGGGATCGATTCGATTATTTCCAACATGTTAATTATGCCAAATCGACGGCAGGAACGATGGAAATCCGAATCGAGCATGTTGGAAATAATCTAATCGACCCGCGGATCGAGCGGGAAAACGCGTCGTGTGTATTAAGCACTCAGCGGGGAGCGATCATGTCTGGGTTGCGTGCGATCTCGCTGTTAGTTGGGGTGGGGGGAGCTGTGCGAGCGATTGCGTTGTCAGTCGCGGGGGGGGTTGCGGATGATTGCGATGTCATTTAATTTGCGGGCGGTTGCGATGTCGGTCGCTTTGCTTGCGATTGCGATGTCAGTCGTTTTGCTTGCGATTGCGAAGTCAGGCGTTTTGCGAGCGATTGCGATGTCGGTCGTTTTGCTTGCGATGTCAGTCGTTTTGCTTGCGATTGCAAAGTCAGTCGTTTTGCTTGCAAAGTCAGTCGTTTTGCTTGCGATGTCGGTCGTTTTGCTTGCGATGTCGGTCGTTTTGCGAGCGATTTCGATGTCGGTCGTTTTGCTTGCAATTGCGATGTTGGTCGTTTTGCTTGCGATTTCGATGTCGATCGTTTTGCGGCCGATTGCGCTGTCTGTTGTTTTGCTTGCGATTGCGATGTCGGTTGTTTTGCTTGCGATTGCGATGTTGGTTGTTTTGCTTGCGATGTCGGTCATTTTGCGAGCGATTGCGATGTCGGTCGTTTTGCTTGCGATTGCGATGTCGGTTGTTTTGCTTGCGATTGCGATGTCGGTTGTTTTGCTTGCGATTGCGATGTCGGTCATTTTGCTTGCGATGTCGGTCGTTTTGCGGCCGATTGCGATATCAGTCGTTTTGCTTGCGATTGCGAAGTCAGTCGTTTTGCTTGCGATTGCGATGTCGGTCGTTTTGCTTGCGATTGCGATGTCAGTCGTTTTGCTTGCGATTGCGAAGTCAGTTGTTTTGCTTGCGATTGCGATGTCGGTTGTTTTGCTTGCGATGTCGGTCGTTTTGCGAGCGATTGCGATGTCGGTCGTTTTGCTTGCGATTGCGATGTCGGTTGTTTTGCTTGCGATGTCGGTCGTTTTGCTTGCGATTGCGATGTTGGTCGTGTTGCTTGCGATGTCGGTCATTTTGCGAGCGATTGCGCTGTCGGTCGTTTTGCTTGCGATTGCGATGACGGTCGTTTTGCTTGCGATGTCGGTCGTTTTGCGAGCGATTGCGATGTCGGTCGTTTTGCTTGCGATGTCGGTCGTTTTGCGAGCGATTGCGATGTCGGTCGTTTTGCTTGCGATTGCAATGTTGATTGTTTTGCTTGCGATTGCGATGTCGGTCGTTTTGTGGCCGATTGCGATGTCAGTCATTTTGCTTGCGATTGCGAAGTCAGTCGTTTTGCTTGCGATTGCGATGTCGGTCGTTTTGCTTGCGATTGCGATGTCGGTCGTTTTGCTTGCGATGTCGGCCGTTTTGCTTGCAATTGCGATGTCAGTCGTTTTGCTTGCGATTGCGAAGTCAGTCGTTTTGCTTGCGATTGCGATGTCGGTCGTTTTGCTTGCGATGTCGGTCGTTTTGCGATCGATTGCGATGTCGGTCGTTTTGCTTGCGATTGCGATGTCGGTTGTTTTGCTTGCGATGTCGGTCGTTTTGCGAGCGATTGCGCTGTCGGTCGTTTCGCTTGCGATTGCGATGTCAGTCGTTTTGCTTGCGATTGCGAAGTCAGTCGTTTTGCTTGCGATGTCGGTCGTTTTGCTTGCGATTGCGATGTCGGTCGTTTTGCTTGCGATTGCAAAGTCAGTCGTTTTGCTTGCGATTGCGATGTCGGTCGTTTTGCTTGCGATGTCGGTCGTTTTGCAAGCGATTGCGATGTCGGTTGTTTTGCTTGCGATTGCGATGTCGGTTGTTTTGCTTGCGATGTCGGTCGTTTTGCGAGCGATTGCGCTGTCGGACGTTTTGCTTGCGATTGCGATGTCGGTCGTTTTGCTTGCGATGTCGGTCGTTTTGCGAGTGATTGCGCTGTCGGTTGTTTTGCTTGCGATTGCGATGTCAGTCGTTTAGCTTGCGATTGCGATGTCGGTTGTTTTGCGAGCGATTGCGATGTCGGTCATTTTGCTTGCGATATCGGTCGTTTTGCTTGCGATTGCGAAGTCAGTAGTTTTGCTTGCGATTGCGATGTCGGTCGTTTTGGTTGCGATTGCGATGTCGGTCGTTTTGCTTGCGATGTCGGTCGTTTTGCTTGCGATTGCGATGTCAGTCGTTTTGCTTGCGATTGCGAAGTCAGTCGTTTTGCTTGCGATTGCGATGTCGGTCGTTTTGCTTGCGATGTCGGTCGTTTTGCGAGCAATTGCGATGTCGGTCGTTTTGCTTGCGATTGCGATGTCGGTTGTTTTGCTTGCGATGCCGGTCGTTTTGCGAGCGATTGCGCTGTCGGTCGTTTTGCTTGCGATTGCGATGTCGGTCATTTTGCTTGCGATGTCGGTCGTTTTGCGAGCGATTGCGATGTCAGTCGTTTAGCTTGTGATTGAGATGTCGGTCGTTTTGCTTGCGATGTCGGTCGTTTTGCGAGCGATTGCGATGACGGTCGTTTGGGGGGGTGCCGATCGCTGGTGTCACTCGCGGGTGGGGGAGGGTGTGGGTGTGTTGTATGCCGCCGATCGCAGGTGTCACTCGCGGGGGGGGGGGTTGTGCCGCCGATCGCGGGCGGGTGTCACTCGCGGGGGGGGGGGCTAGGATTTGGGGGGGTTGCCGCAGGCAGCCTGCAGCTGACACTCGGGTTGTCTGGATGGGGAGGGAAGGAGAGAGGGACCAGCCGATGAGGCTGCAGCAGGGCTGGATAGGGAAATGAAGGGGTGGTGCAGGGAGGGCAGTAGAGAGGAAGTAAGACCTTCCCATACTGCTTTGCAGGCTGACTGCGGCTTTTTCAGTCTGATGCGTCCTCCTAAACAGCCTGGAGATAAGGAAGGCTGCTATTCAGCCCACAATAAAGTAAGAGAGTTTTTTAACTTCAGTATTGATATTTGGCTTCCTTCCACACTGTTTAACACAGGGGAACATAGATCAAAATTACTTGTTTTTGCCTGACAGTTACTCTTTAACTGAACGCGTTTCGCGGTTAGAACCGCTTCTTCAGGTCGAATACTGTGCCTTTGGAAACAAACAGGGCACTTAGGATAACAAATGGACTCTGTTCTAAACAATTTTCATATGAAAACAAATCAAATAAAACAGTTACAACAATTTTTTCAATCAGTGAACCATAAAAAATAGTGAAGCATATATATAAAAATATAAGTATAAATATAAAAAAATTAGCAGGTATCAATGTACATAAAATTGACAGGTATCAAAGGGCCATTAAAACGATTGTGGCTATATTTGGACTGTAAAATAGGTCAGTGACATGTAAATAATGGATATAGGTTGTGTGCTCCTATGCGGTCCGCGGTGTGGGGAGAAGGGATATGCCACAGAGATCTGTGCTAAAGATATAGCTCTGGGATGCTCATTGGGTTTGGGAAACCATAAGGCGTCATAAATGGTTAGGGGATGAAGGGTGACCTGCGTGGAAGGTGGTATGTTGTGCGGTACTCCGCGAGCAGGAAGAACCTGTTTGTATATTGGCAAGGGGGGAGAGAGAGTTAGCAATCAGACCGGAGTAGTGGGAGAGAGGGGGCTTACCTGATCAGAGCAGCAGCTATCCTGGGCACCTGTATGGCTGACGCCGTGGCTGCTAGGGAATTAAATAGCGCAGGAGCCTCCAGGGGTAGAAGAGGGTGTGGCTGCCTGACGTCATCGCATCGCAGCCTTGGGGGGGGATGAAATAACGTTGTTTGTGGATTTGATTAACGCCAACTCATTCACCTTGATCCACAATAGCTTTAAATTTCAAGATTCCATATACCTACCTTAAATAGCGCGGGAGCCTCCAGTGTTAGAAGGGGGTGTGGCTGCCTGACATAATCGCGCTATGAGCGACGTGACGTCTTTTGGATAATCTGGAACAGACATGGTCATCAATTTTTATTTACTAGTAATATACACCATAATCTTTCACCACCAGTGGGCAGTCTTTTCTTAAATTAGATATATAATTGTTTGCCTGAGGTGTTAAAACCTTATTTAAAGTGACTCCGAGCTCAGAGTAAAAATAAAATTTGAACTTACCCTGGGCTTTCTCCATCCCAGCCCTGGTCGGGACGTCCCACGCCGGCCTCCTGGCTCTTCTCCCGGCGGCTGTCCGCATAGCGCGTACAGGCCGGTCCCCTGGGCGACACTGGCGAGTGTCGGGCCTTCTCCTTCCGTATAAGTCACGAATGACGTCACACGCCGGCCGCCGCGCGTCATGACGGCGGCCGGCGTGACAGCACGGCGCATGCGCGGTTTAATCACACATGCGCCGTGCTGTCACGCCGGCCGCCGTCATGACGCGCGGCGGCCGGCGTGTGACGTCATTCGTGACGTATACGGAAGGAGAAGGCCACACTCGCCAGTGTCGCCCGGGGGACCGGCCTGTATGCGCTATGCTGACAGCCGCCGGGAGAAGAGCCAGGAGGCCGGCGTGGGACGTCCCGACCAGGGCTGGGATGGAGAAAGCCCAGGGTAAGTTCAAATTTTATTTTTACTCTGAGCTCGGAGTCCCTTTAAGATAGCGTTTTTTGCTCAGTTTTTTTGTAACAGTGACGTCATTAAGGAGGACGAGCGGTAGCTCCCTAGTGCGCGGAGGCCACGGAGGGAGTGAACGGGCAACGTCACCAGCTATGCTCCTAGCTATGCTAACCTTACTATGGGTCTCTTTGAGGAACTCATACTGGGCCCTGATGATCCATATACCTCCAACATCATCTTGTACAAGAGATACATCGATGATCTGATCCTGATCTGGGATGGCGACATTGAGTCCATAAGGAATTTCTGCAACTAAAGAATGACAATGATTGGGGCCTCACCTTTACATCAAACCATAATAGCAGACTGATTGAATACTTGGATCTGATCCTCTACCAAGAAAGAACCAACATCAAATCAAAGAACTTCTTTAAGGCGGTAGACGCCAATTCCTACATAGAGTTGGGCCGAACCTCCGATTTTAGGTTCGCGAACCGCAATAGACTTCAATGGGGATGCGAACTTTGAAAAAAAAAAAATTATGCTGGCCACAAAAGTGATGGAAAAGATGTTTCAAGGAGTCTAACACCTGGAGGGGGGCATGGCGGAGTGGGATAGATGCCAAAAGTCCCCGGGAAAAATCTGGATTTGACGCAAAGCAGCGTTTTAAGGGCAGAAATCACATTGAATGCTAAATGACAGGTCTAAAGTGCTTTAAAACATCTTGCATGTGTATACATCAATCAGGTAGTGTAATTAAGGTACTGCTTCACACTGACACACCAAACTCACCGTGTAACGCACCGCAAACAGCTGTTTGTGTAGTGACGGCCGTGCTGGACTGGTGCGCACCATGGCGAGAGTGCAGGTTTTGGTGGCTTTACAGCCCATATGGTCGCCGGCCTGGCTGATGTAGCTGAATGACAGAACAGTGACTGTCCAGCTGATCAAATTTGGTCTGACCACAATGAAGCAACGACCTTATTATCTTTTGTGTGCCCCCCGAGACACTCATCTAGGCGCCGGTCATTGCTTCATTGTGATACGCAAGCCCCTTCACCACGGCAAGGTAATGATCACGAAGGGGAATGGGCGCATGTACATGCCTTTTCTTTTGTTGTTGCAGCTGCCCGCAGTGCAGCCAGAAAAATTAGGCAGTCATGTACACGCACCCGAAAAATTATTACAGCGGCCGCTGCTAGCACTGAACACAACAGGTATGCAGTGGCGTGTTCACTAAACAGGTATACAGTGGCGGGTCCACTGAACAGAACAGGTATACAGTGGCGGGTTCACTGAACAGGTATACAGTGGCGGGTCCACTGAACAGAACAGGTATACAGTGGCGGGTTCACAGAACAGGTATGCAGTGGCAGGTTCACTGAACACAACAGGTATGCAGTGGCAGGTTCACTGAACACAACAGGTATGCAGTGGCGTGTTCACTAAACAGGTATACAGTGGCGGGTCCACTGAACAGAACAGGTATACAGTGGCGGGTTCACAGAACAGGTATACAGTGGCGGGTCCACTGAACAGAACAGGTATACAGTGGCGGGTTCACAGAACAGGTATGCAGTGGCAGGTTCACTGAACACAACAGGTATGCAGTGGCGTGTTCACTAAACAGGTATACAGTGGCGGGTCCACTGAACAGAACAGGTATACAGTGGCGGGTTCACAGAACAGGTATACAGTGGCAGGATCACTGAACAGGTATGCACTGGCAGGATCACTGAACAGGTATGCAGTGGCAGGATCACTGAACAGGTATGCAGTGGCAGGATCACTGAACAGGTATGCACTGGCAGGATCACTGAACAGGTATGCAGTGGCAGGATCACTGAACAGGTATGCAGTGGCAGGATCACTGAACAGGTATGCAGTGGGCTGAGGGCTCACTGAACAGAACAGGTATGCAGCCAGGAAAAGCTAAGCCTAACTAATCTTTCCCTAGAGACAGACAGCAGCTCGCCCTACTCTCTCTAATGCAGGCACACGAGTGGCCGTAATGGCCGCCGCTGCCTGCCTTATATAAGGGGGGGTGGGGCTCCAGGGGCTAGTGTAGCCTAATTGGCTACACTGGGCCTGCTGACTGTGATGTAGAGGGTCAAAGTTGACCCTCAGGTGCATCATGGGGCGAACCGAACTTCCGCAAAACGTTCGCGTGCGGCACCCGCACGCGAACCACGTAAGTTCGCGCGAACCACGTTCGCCGGCGAACCGTTCGGCCCAACTCTATTCCTACATAGGTTACAGAAGCTGCCACCACAAACTGTGGAGGAATAATATTCCGTACGGACAATTCCTGAGGATTCAAAAAAATTGCAGCAATACCAAAACCTTCGACCAACAGACAAAGATCCTCACGGAAAAATTTGCAGACACTTCCCAAAGAAATGAGTTAATGAAGCCAGAAGGAGAGCCAGAAACACTGATTGAAACAGCTTGATCAGCAAGAAGGTCCAGAATACCAACAAAATGTAATGATCCGCTCAGCTGGCTGCACAGGCAGCCAGCTGTTTGACCATTCCTTATGTCTGAGAGATGCAGGTCTCTGGAAAAGAGACCTGGCTTCATCTTGCAACTTTCAGAGTTGCTTTGCTGAGAGATTTGCATACATGCAAATTGCTCAGCTGTCTCGTTTGAGGGCTGGCAGTATAAAAGCCTGCTGCTGACCAGAAGGCTTCGCTGGTCATAACGGTTTGTAAACACACTCCTGGAGTGTCAGCCTTCTCTGTTGGATTGTTAGCTAACTTAGAGTAATTCTGGGGGCTGTATTTGACACCCCTCCAGTTCAGTCAGGTTGTATATTGTATTGCCTGTTCTGTCTGTCTGTTGGGTGCTAACCAGAGCAGCGGTTGCTACTGGTAGCTCCTTCTGTTTCTATACTTGGATCACACTTGCCCTGGCGGAAAGAGCAGTGGATCCTGCTAGCTCTGTTGCTTTGCTTGGATTGCACTTGCTCTGGCGGAAAGAACAGTGGATCTTGCTAGCTCTGTTGCATTACTTGGATCACATTCGCTCTGGCGGAAAGAGCAGTGGATCCTGCTAACTCTGTTTCCCTATTTAGATCGCACTCGCTCTGGCGGAAGAGCGGTGGATCGTATCTCTCACTTATTCCTGTTTTCGTGTATCTGTCTTGTCTGATACGAATGCTTGCTGTGAGGTAACCGTTAAGCAAGCGCTCGCGTCCTCTGTTTCGTGTTTGTCTGTCGGTGGTTAGTTAGGCGTGCTTGTCTCTGTTGTGCTTAACATGCAGAGATCGCGCTGTAAACGCGTTCGCTGTTGCGAATGAGTGCGGTGTTCGCGTTTAGTTAGCGTTTGTTATTTTCCTTATCTTCTCATTGTATGATTTGCTGTGCCTTTGCTACTCTCGTGCCCTGTCTTGCTTTAGCCTTGTGTCACCTCTGTGGCCACCAATCGCCTCTCTCGTGATTGCGTTCCTACTTCGTATCTGCTGTTGTGTGTGCACCGTCGCGGGTTGGCGACTAGATTGGTGCACACACATACATTCTGTCCCTGTGCTCATTCTCATTCGCTTCTCTTGCGATTGCGTTCTCACTTGGTTTCCTCTGTTGTATGTCCACCATCGCAGGTTGGCGACTAGATTGGTGGACATACATACAATCCTCCTCTGTGCTTATTCAGTCTGGTGTCGCTGTTAGCAATCGCCATCCCTTGCGATTGCCTTCTCACCTGATTTTCATGGTTGTGTGTTCATCATCGCTGGGTGGCGACTAGATTGGTGGACAGTGGACACACATACACTCTGTCGCTTTACTCTCTCTCTTTAAGGGCTATCTTGCCCTGCGTTCTTCCCTTCGTACAATTCCTGTCTGGCGTCTGTGGCAGGGCAGAGGATCTATTCCTCTGCACTCCACAGCTCCATCTGCCGACAGGAATCTCCCTCTACCGGTGCGTTGCACCTTTTGCTGGGTTCTCTCAAATTATACGCTTGTGGAGGATTTCCGCAGATGTGCGCTGACCACGGAGAGAATTCCACAATCGTTACACAAAACAACAGAGAATGAGATAAGTTTCATCATTAGATTTTTCAGTCACCATAAGGATATTAAAGAAAGATATCTTAAAGAAATCATGGCCATTGTTACAAATGGATCCACTACTCAAAACCAATCTAGAGGAAAGACCAAGAGTAATCTTTTGCAGAGCAAAAACTCTCAAAAACCGACTTGCTCCCTGTTTATTCAGAAGCTACAAAAGAATATCAGACGACCCGCAGACCCGAAAACAAACTCAGGGCCAGGTCACCCGATGCCGCCAATCCAGATGTCTATGTTCCGAGAGGATAAGCATAGATGCAACGAACTTCAGCTCCAAAACAACAGGAGAAATACGAGAAATACACACAATCAGTGACACAATGGATTGTTCATCCGATTTCGTTATCTACCTAATTACATGCCCCTGTGGGCTGCAATACATAGGTCGGACCACTCAACAACTCCGAACCCGATGGGGCCAGCATAGGAGGAACATCACCAAGGGCTATTTAAAACATGGCCTGTCCAGACACTATAAAATGTTGCATAACTGCAAGTGTGAAGGAACCACAATTTGCCCTATCGAAAGGATCCCAGTAACCACCCACAATAGAACAGGGAAACTGAAAAGTAGGGAAATGTTCTAGATATTTAAGTTGTGAACTTTACAACCAGACGGACTTAACATATGCCTGGAGCACAACTTATAACCAGTTAGATGTTCTTTCCCGGATTCCCCCAATAAGAACAGCCTTACGCCCCATACCCCCCCTCCCTCCCCCTCCCTTCCTCCATTACTTTCAAAGCCCACAAACTTGCATAAACCCTACTACACAAAACATTAGGGGCCAAAGTGGTCCTTCCGGAACCCTCCCACTACTCAACCCTGTCCGACCCTTGCTCCATGATCTACCTTTAGCGGTCATACCCAGCTTTTTTAATTCAAAATATTTACGGTAGTTGCACCACTCTGACACATACAAAGATAAATAAACACTCCTTCAAGCCTATGAGCATTTCAATGCATGCTTTTCACTCTTCTATTTTCATAACTAGGGTTATACAGGTGGCAGCCATTAGCAATTCCTCCTTTGCCGGACACCTTCTATTCTACCAGTTTGCTGGATTCTGTCCCGGCAATATAAAATAAATGTAAAATATTTTATACTTATCATGCAGCTGAAAAAAGGCTATTTATTATTATAATTTAGAAAATGGATTTTATTTCTGAAATCTTGTATTTTTAATTTGAGTCCACTTTAAGACTGAAGATAAAGTTAACTATTTTATAGAAGTAGAAGAACACCTTCTATCAACTACTTAGCTAGTTTAAAGTGTAGCTGAAGCATATTAAAAAAGGACTTGTGGAATGTATTCTCGTGGCCACAATGCACATAAGTGACTACAGTCTTTGCAGGTCCAGTAGCATGAAACCACTGGTGTGTGGCTTTTTCCTCCTGCGCGGACCACACTTGTGCATGTGCAGTACAGCCCTGCTTGTAAGCGGATGGGAGCACAGCTGTGAAGAAAAAGATGGTCCTGGGCAGCAGTGGTGGGGTAGAGGACAATCTGGGAAGTCACTGGAGCATCCTAAGCCTTTCCACTACTTAAAGGGAACCAAGCTCCACTTTTAGCACTCAGAGCATATTAATTGCACATTAAAATGCATGCTAAAAATATGGCTCATAATAAAAAAAACTTCCATTTTAACTCTTCTTTTTACATTTAAAAAAGTAAAAGGTGAGGTGTAGAACATCCTTAATTAGGCCTAGTGCTCACCAGAGCGGTTCTGCTGCGGTTTGCGATCCGCTTGATGGTGCGGATCCGCTACGGTAACGTATTTCAATGGGCTGGTGCACACCAGAGCGGGAGGCGTTTTGCAGAAACGCATACTCCCGGGCTGCTGCAGATTTTGGATTGAGGATGCGTTTCTGCCTCAATGTTAAGTATAGGAAAAACGCAAACTGCTCTGAAAAACGGCACTTCAGAGCGGTTTGCCAGGCATTTTTTGTTACAGTAGCTGTTCAGTAACAGCTTTACTGTAACAATACATGAAATCTACTACACCAAAAACGCAAAACGCTAGCTGAAACGCTACAGAAAAAGAAGAAAAAGCGTTTCAAAATCTGCTAGCATTTTGCAGATCTGCTAGCGTTTTTTGGTGTGCACCAGGCCTTAGAGTGTATTCCCTCCTCCCTGTTTAGCTCTCACCCCTCTGTGTGTAATGTCAGCACTTTATTAGGGCTTGATCACACCCAGGGCGTTTTGGCCTTTTTTTTTTTTTTTTAGCGCCGGCGACTTTAAAAAATCTCCCTAGAATACCTTGTGCAATGAATCCTTATGGGATAGTTCATATCAGCATGTTTCACCTGCTTTCCGTTTACAAAAGTGCTGCATGTACCATTTTTAGGGCGATTTTGCTACCATGTACGGTATAGGAAAACCGTAAAACGCTCTCAAATAGTTTTTTTTCTTTTTTAATCCAGTGATTGCGTTCATGTTTTTAAGAATAAATACATTGTATTTATTATTTTTCAGGTCAAAGAGTTCACGTCCTGACTAACGTCAGGATGGGAAAAAACGGAATAGCTCTGCAAAAGCTCTTACAAAAGTGCTTTGCACAAAATTGTTGCGTGCAGTGGAGCGCTGGGAGGGAGAAAAAAAAACTCCCCGAAAATCGCTGCTGGCAGCGATTTTGATTTTAGATGTGAACAAAGCCTTAAAGTACATTGGGGATTGGCCCGAGAGGTCCAGGTAAAGCACTAGGCGGGTAACAAACAATATACAGTATTTAGCATACCTCATCGCAAAAGACCACATTCACTTTATTACCGAGCTTCTACATACCAGATTTTGTAAGCATAGACGGTCCCCTACTTACAAACAGATTCCATTCCAGGAAATTGTAAGTTGAATTTGATTGTAAGTTGAGTCATGTGTTATACATAGTGAAACACGGATAAATTATTTACTTGGATTCAGACATATACCATAAATATTGTGTTTTGGTTGTTTTCAGGGAGCTTTTAATGAAAACAATAGGAGCACCTGGCGCTGAAAAACAATGATTGCTAACGTAGCTAACGATCGGTGTGATCTGTTAAATCAGTCCAGGAATGCTGTCTAATACAAAGGCATATGCACTAGCCGTATAGCTGAGTCAGTGTTCCGGAAAAAAAATGTATGTAAATCAGTACCTCTAGGGGGTATATGCAATACCTCCCTACATGTATGTGCTGTCCTCCGTGCTGTGGGATGGTCTGGGGTCCGCAGTGGTGGAGGAGCTCTATGTGCTCAGGAGATCGCATGGAGACGCCAAAGCCGTCTCCTTCGCTTCCGCCAGTAGTGACGTCACCGCCTGTCATCCGCATGCGTTCCAGGACTCTGCTGGCTGTTTCCTGGTTATGGGGGGGACAGAGGGGACAAACCACAATAGTGCATACTGCGCCCAAGGTTGACAGAACCCACATAAAGTCGCACTTACGGACAAATTCTTGAGTTTATTGCATATCTAAAAACATATTCCCGATCTTGATTTCGGCCATTTGCCTTCGTCAGCCCTACTGGCGGAAGTGAAGGAGACGGCTTTGGCGTCTCCGTGCGATCTCCTGAGCACATAGAGCTCCGCCACCACTGCGACCCCGGACCATTCACCCCACAGCACATACATGTAGGGAGGTATTGCATAAACCCCATAGATCAGGGGTGCCCATTAGGTAGATCGCGATCTACCGGTAGATCGCGAAGGGCTTTATGGTAGATCCCGACCCCACAACATTTTCCATTCTGTATATAAGTGTGCTCCTAAAATCGTATATAGGTAGATCATTTTGACTTGCTAATTTTTTAAAGTAGCTTACAAGCTGAAAAAGTGTGGGCACCCCTGCCCTAGAGGTACTGATTTACATACTTTTTTTCCGGATTCCGGAACACTGATTCAGCTATACGGCTAGTCCATATGCCTTTGTATTAGACAGCATTCCTGGACTGATCTAACAGATCGTTAGCTACATTAGCAATCATTGTTTTTCAGCACCAGGTGCTCCTATTGTTTTCATTGTACTCTTCATTTAGGGCTTGAGGACTGGCCCTGAGCTCACCTTGGCTGCTTTTTGTCTACCATTGCGCTACTACTCTTTTCAATTTATTTCAGGGAGCTTTTAGGGCCCTTTTCCACTAGAGCGATTGCTGAATTGCAAATCGCTAGCGATTTTAAAATCACTAGCATTTGCTAAATAACATAGGAATCGCGGTAGGTAATTTCCACTACCGTGATTCAATTTTTACAAAAGCGCAATCGCGCAGCGGAGCGATTATTTCCGCGATTTTGCTATGCTATGCAGTGCATAGCAAAATTGCAATCGTCGGGAAAAACAGGACTTTGCTGATTCGCAATCGCTAGCGTTTAGCGCAAACGCTAGTGATTGCTAGTGGAAAAGGGCCCTTTAATGTGTTCTAAACAACTTAGGGCCTGTACACACTGAAAAACGCAAGCAAAATCGCAAGCGCATGCGTTTTTAAAGTGCATGTAGTTTTAAAAACGCATGCGCTTTTGCCTGCGTTTTTTGTGCGTTTGCGTTTTTCTTGTAATTGCTGATTGGCTAAAGAATCCTTTGTTTTTTTTCTAGTTTACATTTCAACAGGAATCAGGAGATTGCAGAGTCTTCTGGGATACTGACTTCTGAAAAACGCAGGCATGCACATGCATTTTTCATGCGCTGCGCTTAAAAAAGCGCAGCAGGCACTGCGATTGCGTTTTTCTAAAAACGCATCGCACCAGTGTGTACAAGTCATCACTATTTTCATTCTTTTTCAAAAGACCTTGCGTGTTTTTAAAAACGCAGCGCAAGCGCAGCAGTGTGTACAGGCCCTTACAACAGTTTATACAATATTGTAACATGTAACAGAAATGTTATATGTACTGAATATTTTGTACATAATGACAGTCTTTATATATGTTACGGTCAGAACCCGAAGTGTGGCCACTTCGCGTTCTGGCCAGCCACTTCGGGTTCTGGCCGGCCAATGTGCGAAGTGGCCGCAGCGCAGCGGCCAATGTTAGAAATGGCATGATGACACATAAGTTACAATGTATTTTATGGCCGTCACGCTGCGGCCAAATGTATTAGAAGTCTCGCACTGCCTCCTCTCCTCCTCCCCCCGCCTCTCTCATCTCCCTGCCTCTATACAATATACGGAGCAGCCGGCGGGGACACGCGTATCCCCGAGAGTCGTTCGTCGCGGCAGGGGAATCCTGCCGTTCCTGCAGAGCGGGTGCTGGCAGAAGCAATGTCTGCAGCCTCCCCGCTCTGCTGCCCTGCTGCAACGAACGACTCTCCGGGACACGCGTGTCCCCGCTGGCTGCTCCGTATGTGGTATAGGAGGCAGGGAGAGGAGAGAGGAAATTGACCAACTTCCGCGTGTGTCCCCGCCGGCTGCTCCGTATGTGGTATAGGAGGCAGGGAGAAGAGAGAGGCGGGGGGGAGGAGGAGAGGAGGCAGTGCGAGACTTCTAATACATTTGGCCGCAGCGTGACGGCCATAAAATACATTGTAACTTATGTGTCATCATGCCATTCCTCACATTGGCCGCAGCGCTGCGGCCACTTCGCACATTGGCCGGCCAGAACCCGAAGTGGCTGGCCAGAACGCGAAGTGGCCACACTTCGGGTTCTGGCCGTAACATATATATGAAACATTGTAACTCTGGTGGTTTGTAAGCAGGGAATGGTCTGTATACATATTATAGATACATTGTATTATATTTGTTTGAGAGGATTTTGGTGCCACCTTGTGGCAGAGAATTTGGGCACCTCATCAACGGTAAGGGCTCTTTTCTACTAGCTGCGATCTACTTCAAAAAAATGAATTGCAGCCGTTTTACTGATCACAAGAGCACCGCGATTTACATGTAAATCGCAGTGCTCATTTTCCATTAGCGTGTTTCATGTTTTGCCCACAAGCAATCACCAGCTTCCGCAATTCTCAGTGCGATCAAGTTTTGTTTCCGATGGCTGCAAGACGCAATCGCAAGTTGTGGTAAGAAACAGCATGCGTGATCGCAAGTGCAGCACGATTGCGCTTGTTAGTGGGAAAAGAGCCCTAAATATAATTTATTTTTTCAGACCGACGCAGTTGGAATTTACATCCTGATGGTGGCTGAGCAGCTCTGTCAGGATGTAGATTTCAACCATTCGCCGCCGAGCACTCACACCATACTCACCGCTTTTCCATTGCTGCACCCGCTTGCTCTGCTGTGCCAGTGACACATCTCGGTCCCACATTAGTCTGGTGGAAAAACTAAAAATGTGTATTTATGGATAGAGAACTGGCTAAAGGCAGGTGTTAAATATGGTAGTAGTAATAAATGTCTTATACGCAAAATGGAAAACTGTCCACAGCCAGGGCATAGAAGGGCCAAGTCCTCTTCAACTTATTTATTAAAGGGAATCTAAACTGAGAGGTGTATGGAGGCTGCCATATTTAATTCATGTTAATTAGTACTAGTTGAATGACAGTCCAGGTGATTTTTCATGCTTCAGTAAGATCTGAATCACACACCTGAAACAAGCATGCAAGAAATCCAGTCATACTTCTCATCTGCATGCTTGTTCAGGGTTTATGGTCAGGCAGGGAACAACCTTGTCTGTTTTCGTGCACGTTTTCTGCACAGAAAAACTGAGAACTCATGTTAATCAATGGGCTAGTACACACTTAATATGTTGTTCGCATGCAGAAAAAAAACTGACATTCTGCATCCTGATTCTGCATATTTTCTCTCTCCACTACATCAGCTGTTGTGAAAAAACGCGTGCGTTTACCTGAATAGAAACACACTTGGTGTGCAGAAAAAGTATGCAGGAAAACGCGCGCAGAAAACTGAAAGACAAGTGTGTTCCCTGCCTTAAAGTATTAAGAGACGCAGGATCAGCAGGACACATACGTATTGTTTGGGCACCGGTAAGTTGGGTGCAGGGTGAGCCGAATGACGGCTCTCCCTGCTGCCGCTAAACTCCCCGGCGGCATTAAATACTATTCCCCATCTGAGTTGTAGCTACTTGGAAGGAGATGTCATTTGGGGTCTGGCGATGGGTGAATCTCCAAATTACTCTTGCGCGGGGCGAGCATCATAGCGTTGCTGCTGATGATGAGATGACACCCAGTTTCGGCGCTTGGCCCTGAGCACCAAAGTTACTTGCTTCACAGCAGGACACCCGGACAATTTGCATTGTTTAAAGGAAATAAATATGGCAGCCTCCATATCCCTCTAACTTCGGGTGTCCTTTACATTTTTATTTTTTTTTAACTTTCTGAAGTGAGGCTAAAAATCAGAAACTCACCTAAGGAGAGGGAAGGCTCTGTGTCCTATAGAGCCTTCCCATTTCATCTCATGGTGTCCTGTTCCCCCGCAGCCTTCTCTGTTTGAATCTCCTGCCGCAGGGGACTTTGACAGTCTTTGGAAGCACTCGGAGGAAGCACTCTGCAGTACGGAGCGGCCCATCTGTGGAAGCCCAGGTGCTTCTGAAGGCTCCTAAAGCCAGCTCAACATGCAAGAGAGGTGAGCCTGCAGGGGAACGCGGGGACCAGGAGGAGACCGGGAAGGCTCTTCCCTCTCCTTAGGGGAGTATCTTTTTTTGTTTTTTATTCTCACTTCAGACTCCCTTTTATGTTGATACATTTAATGGAAACCAAAGACATACTAAAAAAAAAAAAAAAAGTTTTATACATACCTAGGGCTTCCTCCAGCCCCAAGCGCACAGATCGCTCCCACACAGCCGTCCTCACGCTTCTCCAGCACTGGGTCCCGTAAGTTCTCAGTCATGGCCAGTCTGCGCAAGAAAAGTGCGCCCTCTACATGTCTCTGTGGCGGAAGACCCGATACCTGAGCTGGAGAAAGGTGAGGATGGCGGTGTGGACATGGGGCTGGAGGAAGCCCCAGGTATGTATTAAACTTTTTTTTTTTTTTAGTATGTCTCTGGTACACTTTGAGGTCATGCATTGTGGATGTGCCGATGACAAAGCATCATAACAAAACTAAATGGGCTTGATTCACAAATCCATGATAACTCTTATTACTGTTGCGCTAGTGTTTTGCGTGCGCTATAACGAACATAACGTTTTTTGCACGCAAAGGTCGATTTTACATGCAAATTTGTGTTTGCGTGCTAAAATGTTACGCACGCTATAACGCTAGCGCGACCGTGATAAGAGTTATCACGGCTTTGTGAATCAAGCCCATTGTGATTAACCCCTACCATGCTTATATATGATGTGATTGGTTGAATGATCCCTGACTCAATTCTTCTTCTTTCTCTTGTAGTTTCTTTATATTCTCTTTCCTGCATTTTCCTTTTCTCCCTTTCCTTTCTCTTTTGACGCTGCTTATTTTGGTCATAACTTGATGATATTGTTCTTATTCTGAGCTCCTTGTTGGCCGCTGGTATGTTTGCGTGGGTTTGGCCCGCACCCTGCGTAGTCATCATTGATTGCTCTTTATTCGTACAGTAATGCTATTCGATCTGATACTGATGTCACTACTATGTCATTGTATATATACACCAGACTTTGTCTTTTATCACAATTTTTTTTTTAACCAAAAGTTTGTATTTTTATATACTCTTATCTTGAAATAAATGCTTTTGTATACAAACAATACATTAAGTTATAGACCTTGAAAAAAACATGCAAATCTGATGTTTCTGACAAGATAAGCTGATTCAGACACTACTGCAACCAAAGACATCAGCAAGGCAGCCAGGCAACAAGTATTGATTAAAATAAAATAAATATGGCAGTCTCCATATACCTTTCGCTTCAATTTCCCTTTAAAAGTGAACAAAGCACCATTTCTAGCACCCAGGGCATCTCAATATCACATTATATGTATGCCAATAATGTGGCTCATTATTAACAAAATAATGATTTTACCTCTGCTTTTTACATTTAAAAGGTTAGCAGAAGCTTTTTACCCTACATCCGAGGCCTGCCTGACCACAGAAAATTCAGACAGATAAGCACTGATGTAATTATTTTATTGCACACATTATCAGAGAGCAAACAAAAGAATTTATCGGCAGGGAGTGGGGACATTGGACACTATGCTTCAAGGAGTTTAAAGAAGTCACAGATGCTATTTTCACACCTTCCCCTGGATAGCAAATGAGCAGCTTGAAGGAAAGGTCGGAACATGGGAGCTCCTAAACCTATTAAAAACTAGGGGGAAAAAGTGGCACTCTTTATGGTGCAGTGAGGCACAAAAGGTTAATCTTGATAGGTGCACATCTTTCTTCCACCTAACTATGTAACCAAGTTACACCTAACCTAATGTTTTGGCAGAATGCTGCTTTGGGGTACTCCAGTGTGTTCAACCAGTTGTATGAATATGACACATAGCCATGTATCCCTGACACAACACTAATATATTTCAAGGGTGCTTAACTGAAATGTTACTGTAAAATTAAACAATGGGTGTTAATTCTACACATTTTTGTAAGCTTGTACAGTCTTGCATTCCATTAGGGATTGTGTGAGCAAGATGGAGAGGACAGGGGCCTCATGTGTGCCTCTGGTATCTCTTTACAATATTTTTTATTATCCATGGTTGGGACAGTTGAATCTTTTAGTACCTAAGCATCTGCATACTAGCGCATATGCACTGGGCATGCGCTAATTCATGTACTAAGGAAATAGAAGTAGTTCCTTTTACTGGGCATCCACAGTTCCAGAATTCATGTATGCCCAGTGAAAATGCACTCAGTCACTGCTGTGGATTATCATAGTGCAGTAAAGAAGCAGATGTAACAGGGAATGTGTGGGGTTGGGGGTGTTTTTGAGAGTGTTAGGGCTGGTGCACACCAGAAGAGCTTTTCTGAGCGCGTTGTGATTTTAAAAGCTCCTGCTAATATTATCCTATGTGTCTGTTCTCACTGGAGCAATGTGATTTTGTAAAAATCCTCCATAGAATTGCATTAGCAAGAGCTTTTAATCTCTAGCGTTTATACAGTAATGCTCTTCAAGTGTGCACCAGCCTTTACACTGGAAGCTACAAAGATCTGTAGGGCCAAATGCCTATTATTTAATTTAACAGTAACATTTCAGTTCAAATCTGATTTGAGGTATTTATGTACTTAAAGAAAACCTGAACTGAAAATTAAAAGTCAAAATAAGCATACACAAGTCATACTTACCTTCCATGTAGTCTACTCCTCAGTGTCTTTCTCCTGTCCCACGTCCTGTTTGTTCACTGTGATCAAGGGAATTTTCCGTCCTCCATTTTGAAAATGGCCATTACCCATAACAGCTTTCTGGACAGCACACAGTTAAACTGTAACATCGCCCACTTGAGCCATAGGGAAACATGGACATTACATGGTACATCAGTTTTCCTCTCAGCTATAACTGACAACAACTGATATTTTACTAACAGCAACTGATATATTTCAGATCTGACAAAATATTGTCAGAACTGGAATGGATTATTGTCAGAAGAAAATGGTGAGCTTCTGAGAAGAACTGATGGCAAGGTAACTATGTAATGTTCATTTGAAGTTACCTCATGTGTTTATTTTAAATATATTTACTCAGTACAGGTTCCCTTTAAAGTGGATCCAAGATGAACTTTTACACATTGCATAATTGTGTTCCTTTCCTATTGTTTATAGGGCATTCCTCAAGCCAAATACTTTTGTTTTTGTTTTAATACTCGAATCTGCCTGTAAACTAACCAAGCCACGCCCACAGGTTTTCAGAGAGCCAAGGCACTTTCAGAGAGTAGGAAGGGCTCATGGGAGCTCAGTCTAGGCAGGAGGGGGAGGTATTACTAGCCAGAGGTTTCAGAGGCAGAGGGGAGGAGGGAGGAGGAGGGGTGGGATTTGGTTTTTTTGCTCAAGATGCAGATAAGCCTGCCTCTGTGTAATGTTTACAAACAACATGGCTGCTGTCATTGTATCACAGGAAGAAATAATCTTATTCTATTAAAGCTGTTTGCAGCTAGATTTGCTGTGTAAACTATCTAAACTTTAGATAAGATATCTAGAAAAGTTACTTGTTATAGTTAGTTTTTCGTCTCGGATCCGCTTTAATAGTTAAAGTGGACCTGAACTCAAAACCTCCTCTCTGCTCTAAAAGATACCCAACAGCATAATAACCTTTAAAGGGGTTCTGTTAGGGGTTTCTGAGAAGAAAAACAGACCCTTACCTTGGGCTTCTATCAGCCCCGTGCAGCGGTAATGTCCCACGCCGTCCTCCTCCCATCTGCCGTTCTCCAACGCCGGCCCCGGTCTAAGCGGCATGGGATCCAACTGCGGCTGCGCTACAGTGGCCGCGCACCCGCTCGCTTCCGCCTGCGTCATCGGAAGCTTACTGCGCAAGCGCAGTACAAGGCTCCGTTGTACTGCGCCTGCGCAGTAAGCCTCAGATGACGCGAGCGGAGGCACGGCAACGTGCATTATTCGTCTGTGTGACAGCCGAATAATAGCCCGGTGCCGGCTGCGGGGAACGGCAGATGGGAGCAGGACGGCGTGGGACATTACCACTGCAGGTGGCTGATAGAAGCCCAAGGTAAGTGGCAGTTTTTCTCCTCAGGAACCCCCAACAGAACCCCTTTAAACGAAAAACATGTCTTTGTTACAACTGATACAAATCCTACAATAAATCTGCACTGTTTTTATTTCCTGATTCATGGAAGCAGACATATTGTTAACATCCTGTGCTTTCAAATGAGATTATCTGTCATCTCTGCCATGGCAAGGTGGGGCTATCTACCAACTGTTTTTGCAAGGCGTAGTTCCCCATCTGGTCCTCTGCTCTCCTTCTGTGCACTGATTGGTGCTTGCATGTTTCACAGAGAGTGGTGGTGTTATTTTTGTGTCTCAGGGCTTTTTCACACTTCAAGAGCTTTTTTAAGAGAGTTTTGTGATTTTAAAAGCTCTTGCTAATGTTATCCTATGAGTGTTCACACTGGAGCGATGCAATTCTGTAAAAATTCCCCATAGCATTGCATTAGCAAGAGCTTTTCAAAATCACTAGCTCTTGTAGTGTGAACAAGAGCTTGAAAAAAGCGTCTGTTGCTTTTCATGGCTACCTCTCTGTTTTAACTTGATAAAGAGCTAGATTTACTTACGTGCTGCTGCAGAATCCTTGGCTTGCACTAGCTCTGCCATGGCAGTGACACAAGGAAGAAATTAATTTACAACTTGTGATTAGACAGGCTAAACTCTCTAAATACATACAGGGTGCATTTCTCTATGGTTTTCTTCTGCCCTGTGCAAGCGGTCCACTTTAACTATTAATTAGTAGTACACCTATTTGTTCTGAAAAAGGACTTAAAAAACTCAAAATGTGGCTCTGATGAATACTGTGGCATAAGTGCCTTACTGATTTTAGCTTTGTTTCAAAATACAAGCTTGTCATGCACTACCTATGGTTCACTTTATAAAAGTGATTCATCACTAACGTGTCCTCCCATATTCACTGCTTGCTGAAATACCAATAACATCTGCAAAGGGATAATACCATATATACTTGCTTATAAGCTGAACCGTGTATTAGCCAAGGTACCCACTTTTCCCTCAGAAACCAGTAAAAAGTGGTTGACTTGCGTATAAGCCCCCTCCCCAATATAAAAAAAACAGATGTTCCCCCCCAGTATGAGGCAGCCCACCTCGCCATAGCCAGATAGTCTCCCAGAATAAGGCAGCCTCCTCTCCATAACTAATTGTGCAACCAGGTGTTTGGCAGTCCCCCTGCCCATAACCAGATGTGCACCCAGATGTTTGGCAGCCCCCTGCCCATAGCCAGATGTCCACCCAGATGTTAGGTAGCCCCCTGCCCATAGCCAGATGTGCACCCAGATGTTAGGCAGCCGCCTGCCCATAGCCAGATGTGCACCCAGATGTAAGGCAGCCGCCTGCCCATAGCCAGATGTGCACCCAGATGTTAGGCAGCCACCTGCCCATAGCCAGATGTACACCCAGATGTTAGGCAGCCACCTGCCCATAGCCAGATGTACACCCAGTAGGCAACCTCCCACACAGATATAGCTGTCAGATTTTGCTACCTGGAGCGTGGCTGCCAGGGAGAGTATCAGCTGTGGTTGCCGATGAGAGTGCCATGGTTGAGGGGAGCGGAGTAGGAGAGAGCACTGCTGCCAGTGTGAGGGGCACTGATGAGAGACGGAAGGCGAGGTGCAGGGAAGGGAATCAAGTGTGATTGGCAGGAAACCTGGTGTCCTGGATGGGAGAATGGGGGGAGAGTGCCTGAGGGAGAATGTGGTGCAGAGCGAGGTGTCCGGTATTAGGGGTGGGGTGCCAGCTGCTGGCAGTGACAGAGTCTGCAGCATGGCCAATGACCAGGGATTCCCTTATGTCTTATACTCGCTGTGTCTTAAAGCGGGGCCTGAACTCAGAACTCCTCTCTGCTCTAAAAGTTACACAACTGCATAACCTTTAAACAAAAAACATGTCTTTGTTACAGCTGATAAAAATCCTACAATAAATCTGCACTGTTTCTACTTCCTGCTTTCATGGAAGCAGACATATTGTTTACAGCCTGTGCTTTCAAATGGACTTATCTGCCATAGGCAATCATGTGACACAGCGGAGGATCAAATTACAACATGTGATTAGACACAAATGAGAGGGAATTAAACAGGCTAAACTCTCTAAATACATACAGGGTGCATTTCTCTGTTTTCCTTCTGTGAAGAGTTCAGGTCCACTTTACAACACCACTAGATGGATATATATATATATATATATATATATATATATATATATATATATATATATAAATATATCAGCAAGTACTAGAGCCAAAAGGGAATCCCATATTAATGCATTGGAGCTGACAATGCTGCAGACTCCATCACTCTACTCATGGCCCCAGACAAATCACTGCCAGCAGCAGATGCTCTGCACCATTCTCCCACAGGCACTCTTCCACCATCCAGGATGCCAGGTTTCTTGCCAATCACACCAGAAACTGCCACTGAGGGACACGTCAGTCTTTTACTGCACTGCCACACCCACCATGTTGGTTAAGGCACAGATGACTCGCATATAACACGGGTGGCGGGAGGACTTTTCAGCACATTTTTTTTTTGTGTGCTAAAAATTTGGTTTAAACACTAGTATATATGGTAAGTGTAGGACAATTTACAACCAGAGAGGTGGCCTATTTATAAAGCAGTGAGAATAACAGGAATTGGCACACACTGTATCTGGTTTATCAACAGTATAAGAGTAACAACTTATGCTATAAATACCAGAGTTGACATACCAGTATCTTAAATGGGGTAAAATCAATAATGTAAGTATATTGCATAATTAATCGGTGTCCTATTTTAAGATATTTAAAGTGAGCCCAAGACATTTCACACTGCATTATTTATCATTACCTAATAACCTGAGGCTTCCTCCAGCCCAATGTTGTTGGTTGGTTCCCTCGCGGTCTTCCCCGACCGCTCCGTTCTCCTGTGGTAGCCACCAGTATTTCAGTCAGTCGGGCCAGTCCGGTTCTCCTGGACATGTGCAGCCCCTTATCCATATTACATGAAAAAAAATTAATTAGGCACCAGCCCCTTTATTAATGTATCCAAAAATCAAACTCTATATGTAACCTATTCCACAGCCTGCCAACAATGTACTGTGTCCACATTTAGGCCAGGGCCAAAGTGTGTGCAGGAAGCAAAGTGTGATATCATTACACTACTTCCCCAAGTTGTGAACCAAGCAAGCAGCTATCCGCATACATCTAGCATATCAGAGGGGCATATGCTACAGCGCTCCTGAAAATGTTGCACAGACTGCAGAACAAATAACTGTATTTCTGAAAACTTTATTTGGGGGTTATGAAGGCTGGTGTCTAGTCATTTCACTATACAGGAGACATGAGGAAGAACCACTCCTCCAATTATGGCGTTACCTTCTGAACACTACATACCATATTTTTTGCCCCATAAGACACACCCAACCATAAGACGCACCAAGGTTTAGAGCAGGGGAGTCAAACTCAAATGTTAAGTGGGCCGAAATTATACACTGGGACCTAGTCACAGTCCAAACTCAATGTCAGTCACCTTCCTTCCTTCCTTGTAAAGTTCCCAGGTGTCTAATGCCCCTCCCCCCCCTTTACAGTTCCCTGGTATCTAGAGGCCCCCATCCTCTCCTATACAGTGCCCTGGTGTCTAATGCTTTGCCCCTTTCTCCCCATATGGCTTCTCTGGTGTTGTAGGCCTTCACCTACAATATAACTTCCCTGGTGGCCTAGAGTGGGCCAAACATAATGAAAAGTGGGGAAATCACTTGAGGGCCAAATTTAATGGCTCTGAGGGCCAAATGTGGGCTGTGGGCCAGAATTTGACATGTATGGTTTACAGGAAGAAATCCAGAAGAAAAAAATAATCAAAACCAGGTGCGTCTTCAAGGTTCAGGTGCATCTTCTGGATCAACACTGCAGGGCTAGCACCAGGTCCTCCACTCCCCAGGTTAATAGTGATTCCTCTTTTACATATGCACACATCAACCTTATACATATGAACATATGCACACATCATACCCACATACTTCATACATGTAACCACATCACACACACATAACCCATACATAAACACAAATATATCGAGAAGATCGACTAAATCGCATTGAAACATTTTTTCAACAACATGAAACAAAGCAGGAAATAGATTTTAGAGATCATGATTTTATTAAATATAATAGTCGGAGACTAGAGAAACTATTAATACAAGAGACAAAAAACATGTGGGAGATTTTTTCATTAGAAAAGTATAAAGATCAAGGGAAGTGTCCCCCAGGATTGGAAGTTACAAAGATTCTGGCATTTGACCTTCAGTCAGAAGAGGTTCAGGCAAACTGGGAGAGAATGTTCAGGTCTTTTTCAATGCAAGTGATGGAATTTGTAACAGAGGTGAGGAAGATGCAAATTATTAATCAAAGTGAAGTAGTAAGAAATTTGTATAGCAAGTTGGAACCTTTTGCTGAAACTGAAGTATTTAAGGAATTAGAGAAAAATATTCAGGGACGTCTGGTTAGAATGGAAGAGGATATAATGTATAGAAAATTGAAGAAATTTAATAGAGATGAGATGTGAAGATATGAAGGTTTTGGGGGGTCCAGAAAGGGTTGATCAGATGGAGGAAGAAATGGAATTGAAAGATAATAGACAGAATGAACTAGATGAAATTAGCCTTACCACTATAGATGAATTTGTGGTAACAGATAATTTGGAGGAGAGGGAGGGAGATGGGGAAGGAGGTGGTGGACGGGTGGAGGAGAGGGAGGTTGGGGAGATGTTATCAAAGCCTGTGGAGGGGGAGGCAGGGACGAGGAAGGAAGAGGTGGAAGAGGAAAAAGGGAATCCCAGTCCAGAAGGAATGAAGTGACTGTATTGAATTTAGAAACACCAAAGAGGGTACCTCCACCAATAGAGGCTGAGGTTATTATTCAGATTCCCACGGATAATCGGTTTACTCCACTTTTGAGGCTGTCTGATGCACCACGACGTCCGAGAAAATTTGTTGATTATAGGACTGTGTTGGACCAAAAGAAAAACGAAAGAAAAGATGAGGATAAGGAGAAAATGAGGTTACGATCACACCAGAGGAGGGAAGGCAGTCATAAAAATCATCAAAAAAACAAAATCACGAATCATTTTTTATCCAAAGAGGGAAGAGGAAGTATAGGGGAAGCAGAGGAAAAGGTAATTCCCGTAAGAAAGAAAAGAGTGTAGTAATGAGTATGGGTCCAGGAGAAATCAAAGAGGGGATATTTAATTTAAGTGAAAGAGAACTAACCCCCATAGAGGTAACGGTCCTTAAAAAAGGTTTAAAGTTCGCACCCACGAATAAACTCAGTAAATTTGATGCGTTTATTGGCATCAAGAAGTATATGAGACAGTTATGTCTAAAGAAATATTTTACTAAGAAACCCCCGATACCCTCAGTAGAAGACAATGGACCATTTCTCCATACTAAACTACAAAATAGATCTAAATTTAATCCAGTGCGTGAGATGAGTGTATCAATGACTACTTTTGAAACAATGGTGTTAGATGACATTAGAAGAGTAAAAATAAAAAATTATTCAAATTCATCACCACAGGAACGTAGGGCCATTAAATCCCTAAGAGAAGATCCCTCAATTGTCATCCGACCAGCGGATAAAGAGGGGGGGGGGGGTGATTCAAAGTCTAAAGGATTATAATAAGGAAGCAGAACGCCAACTAAGAGACGAGAAGACATATTTGAAGTTAAAGAAGGATCCCTGTAGTAAGTTCCAAAAAGAGTTAGAAGAGTTGATAAAGAGAGGAGAAGAGAAAGGTATAGTGAATAGAAAATAATCATTATATATCCTACAAAAAAATCCCAGACTTCCGTTGTATTACCACCTCCCCAAAATTCACAAACATATCAGGGATCCACCCGGGAGACCTATCATCTCTGGGATTGGATCCCTGACTGCGAATTTATCTGAATATATAGACAATTTTTTACAGAGGGTTGTGGTCCAAACACAGTCCTATGTCAAGGACACAGGTCACATCCTACAGATTCTAAAAGAAGTGGAGTGGCAAGAGGGAGACATACTATGTGTATCAGACATCAGTTCACTGTACACTGTAATAGATCATGGAAAAGGGGTTGAAGCAGTATCTTACTTTCTGGAGAACATTGGGAACATCCCAAAGGAGCAGGTTGATTTCATTAAAGACTCAATTCTGTATATCTTGACCCACAACTATTTCCTATATTGATCTGACTATTATTTGCAGAAGGTCGGGACAGCCATGGGGACGAGGTTCGCACCGGGGTTCGCTAATCTTTATATGGCCTACTGGGAGGAGGTTGTTTTAGGGGGCCAGGGGGGCCCCGGTGCGGACCTCGTCCTATGGCGAAGATTTATAGACGATACGTTTTTCATCTGGAGGGCGGGTGTAGATAGACTATATGCATTTTTAGATTGGTTAAATGTGAAGAATGAGTACAATTTGGTCTTCACGAGTGAATTTAGTACGAATCAGGTGAACTTCTTGGATTTAACTATTTTTATTCAAGAGGGGGAAATTAAAACCAAAACATATTTTAAAAAGGTGGACACGAATAGTTATATTTATATGGATAGTTGCCACATGTTAAAATGGTTGACTAATATTCCAAAGAATCAATTCACTCGCATTAGACGCAATTGTACCAATTCGGAAGATTTTGAGATGCAAGCAGACATTTTAAAGAAGAGGTTTTTAGAGAAAAAATATGAAGAAGAAATGATTGAGCATGCTTTGGGTGAAGTAAGGTCTCAGCCCAGAGATAGAATGATGGGAAGCAGAAAGGTCAAGAATGATTTTCCACCATTGAGCATTAAAATGCAGTATAATCAACAATCTAAAGATATTAGGAGAATAGTGGACAAATATTTTATTTTTATTTATTATTTATTTGTTGTATTTATAAAGCGCCAACATATTACGCAGCGCTGGACATTAATTTAGGTTACAGACAATATTTAGGGGTGACAAACAGCAATATGACAATACAGGAATACAAGAAAACCAGATCACACAGCACAGTATGAGTACAAGGTAATGCTTAGTCAGTCACTGGATGGGAGCATGGAGTTAGGCAAGTTAGGTTCACTCAAATGCATAGCATGGGTGCACAGTAATAGAGGTGCATGATCAGGTAGGACACAAAAGGAGTGAGGACCCTGCCCAAAGGCTTACAATCTAGAGGGAGAGGTAGGGACACGAGAGGTAGGGGACCAGAGTTCGGCTGGGTTTAGAGCAATTGTGAGGGGTGGTAGGCAAGAGTGAAAAGGTGAGTTTTGAGGGCCTTCTTGAAGGTGTTGAAGGAGGGGGCTGCCCTAATGGGTGGAGGTAGGGAGTTCCATAGTGTCGGAGCGGCTCTTGAGAAGTCATGGAGGCGTGCATGGGACTGGGTGATGCGGGGGACGGTCAGGCGAAGTTCATTGGAGGAGCGGAGTGAGCGGCTTGGTGTGTATCTCTGAGTAAGATCAGAAATGTAGGTTGGACAGGTTTTGTGGATGGATTTGTAGGTCAGACACAATATCTTGAATCTGATTCTGGACTGGATAGGAAGCCAGTGGAGGGATTCACGGAGGGGAGTCGCCCTGGTGGAGCGATGTGAGGAGTGGATAATTCTGGCAGCCGCATTCATGATGGACTGCAGTGGGGCTATTCGGGTCTTAGGGAGTCCAGACAGAAGGGCATTGCAGTAGTCGAGGCGGGAAATTATGAGGGCATGGATGAGGAGTTTGGTGGTGGCAGGGGTCAGGAAAGGGCGAATCTTACAGATGTTACGAAGGTGGAAGTTGCAGGACTTTGTGAGGTTTTGGATGTGGGGAGTGAAGGAGAGTGCGGAGTCCAGGGTGACACCCAGACAGCGGGCTTGAGAGGTAGGGTGAATAGTAGTGTGGTTAACAGTGACCTGCACATCTGGGAGGTCCAGGGATGACCGGGGTGGGAAGATCATAAATTCCGTTTTGTCTAGATTTAGTTTTAGGAACCTAGCGGACATCCAGGAGGAGATGGCAGATAGGCAGGAGGAGACCTTGTCCATGGTAGTGGTGGATATGTCAGGGGTGTGGAGATAGATTTGGGTGTCATCTGCATACAGATGATAGTTAAAACCCATGGAGGAGATAACCTTGCCAATGGAGGATGTGTATAGGGAGAACAGTAGGGGGCCAAGGACCGAGCCTTGGGGGACTCCCACTGAGAGGTGGTTGGGGGTGGACGAGGACTCATTGAAGGAGGTCGTGAAGGAGCGGTTGGAGAGGTAGGATGAAAGCCAGGTCAGGGCGAGATCGTGAATGCCCATGGATTGGAGGGACTGGAGGAGTAGGGGATGATCTACTGTATCAAAAGCTGCTAAAAGGTCAAGGAGGAGGAGAATGGTATATTTACCTTCAGCTTTAGCTAAGGCAAGGTCATTGACCACTTTGGTGAGAGCCGTTTCGGTTGAGTGGGCAGGCCGAAATCCAGATTGCAGTGGGTCTAGTAGTGAGTTGGCATTGAGGTACTGGGTCAGGCGTTTGTGAACCAGACGCTCAAGGAGTTTTGAGGCGAAGGGGAGGAGGGAGATTGGGCGGTAGTTGGAGGGAAGCGAGGGGTCGAGGGAGGGTTTCTTGAGCAGAGGCAGTACAGTGGCCTGCTTGAAGTCTGAGGGGAAGGTGCCTGTGGATAGGGAGAGGTTAAACATGGTAGTGAGGACTGGAGCCAGATCCGTGAAGTGAGGCTGAAGTAGATCAGAAGGGATAGGGTCAAGGGGGGAGGTAGTGGTATGGGAAGTCATACTACTGGGGCATACTACAACAAGATAGGACCCTTAATGGCATTTTAACTGAAAAACCAAAATTTATATTCTCTAGGGCAAACAATTTGAAAAATATGATTGCACCAACAGTAATCAGGACAAAGCATTCAAAAAAAACAAAAAGGATCTTTTAAGAGGTGTGGTTTTTGTATACCCTGTAAAAATACTAGATACAATGCACCTATGTCACAATTTAGGTCAACAGTGACAAAAGAAGAATTCGACATATATGGAGACCTGAACTGTAATAGTAAAGGAGTAATTTATGTTATAGAGTGTGGTTGCAATAAGCAATACGTTGGGAGAACGAAGAGAAAACTCCTATCAAGGATTGGAGAGCACGTAAATAGTATTAAAAAAGGTAATAATAAATTACCATTGAGCAGACATTTTAAAGAATGCCATGGTGGAAGCTTACAAACCTTCAAATTTTATGCGATTCAACAGGTGGAGAAAGAATGGAGAGGAGGGGACTTTATCCAAAACATGTCTCGTAGAGAAACTAACTAACTAACTAACTAACGTTACAGGCGCACGTTAGAGCAGCCTGTAACGCAGCCCACCGCACAGTAATGAAAAATCAATGGGGCTGTTCACAGTGCGGACGTTGCGTTACATTGTAACGCTGCGTCACAAGACAACGTACTGCATGCAGTACTTTGGATGCGGCTGAGCCGCGTTAGACTGCTTGCACATGCTCAGTAATGTGGGGGAGGAGCGGAGAGCGGCCAGGCACATGGCTAATTAATATTCACTGCACGTTATGACGTGCAGTGTTTACTTCCTGGAGCAGCCGCTCTGTGTGGCGATTGGCCGGCGGGACCACGTGATGCCGCATGCGCACAAGAGTGCGCATCACGGCATCACTGACGCCAGAGTGAGCTGCACAACGCGGCTCACTCTGACGTCCAGATCCAGCACCACCAGGCGTTCCGTTAGGGGGACGTTATGCAACCTTAAAGCCCCCTCTAACGCAACGTCCTGGTGTGAAATTAGCCTTACACATTGAATAGTTTAGCTCCACAAGGACTGAATTTAGATGTGGAGCTATTTGCATTTGCATAAGTCTGCTAGCAGATCTGAAGGACGTATTGTTACAATGTATACACTTATGAAAGCGAGTGACGCAGAGATGGGAGGTGGAGCTATGAAGTCAAAAGGCAGCTGGCAAACCAATGAAGATACGCCCTGAGAAAGGTAGGCGGTCGAAACTAGTCGGCATTGGTTATCTCCAGAGGTGACGTCACCCTTCAAGTTCCGGTACCAACTACGGAACTGGTTTGCCAGGAAAGCGTGCACGCTTGGGACAGAGGAAAGATCAATAGAGGAGCCACCAGCCGGGACTCTCACTGTCAAAGAGCGGAGCGAAACTGTAAGCTACAAGCGCATATTTTCTATTCCTGCGAGCCACGTGAGTGATACAATTGTTAACAATATTTTCGCAACGCATGAATTACTGAAATATACGGGATGCTGCAGGACGCTTAACTGGCTTGATAATTGCCAAACTGTATAATACGCCGGAATTGCATTATTCTTCCATTTTAATTTGAATGAATTTCAACAAGAGAAACACTGCTGTTATATTGGAAAACACTACTGAGGTGCAACTAACTGGTATTCCAAAGGAGCCGTTGGGCTCAGGATTAAAGGGCAACTCCGTAGGAAATGTCATTTTGAACTCTGTGCAAATATATGAGCTGTGTGCAATATTATACTGGAACACGAAGTTTGCTCAGCAAACCATCTATGGTCATCGGTCGCGGTGTGCGCCGGACTGTTTTACCATTAGGGGGTAGTACTGAGAAAGTCAACCAGTGTCTGTTTGCATTTTATATGTATCAATACTTATGATTTTATAGGTAATCTGATGATCGCTGGATATATATCTTTTGGAATAAACAAGTTATTGTTTTAGGCGCATGAGTAATATTTGGTTAAATCTTTGTTTATATCTCGGTGGGGGTGTGGGTAACCCCATTATTCATTAAATAGACCTTGTAGAGTGGGCGCAAAACCACTGAGTACACATATACTCAATACATAAACAAAGAGAGATGAAAAAAAGCTGTGCTCCAATGGAAATAGGCACATAATACTATTCAGGGTTTCGCAGCTTAAAGAGACTCCGTAACAAAAATTGCATCCTGTTTTTTATCATCCTACAAGTTCCAAAAGCTATTCTAATGTGTTCTGGCTTACTGCAACACGTTTTACTATCACCATCTCTGTAATAAATCAACTTATCTCTCTCTTGTCAGACTTGTCAGCCTGTGTCTGGAAGGCTGCCAAGTTTTTCAGTGTTGTGGTTCTGTGATGCATCTCCCCCCTCCAGGCCCCTCTCTGCACACTGCCTGTGTATTATTTAGATTAGAGCAGCTTCTCTCTGCTCTATTATCTTTTACAAGCTGGATAAATCCTCCTCTGAGCTGGCTGGGCTTTCACATACTGAGGAATTGCATACAGGCACAGCTGTCTGCACTCTGCAGGAAGAAACAGCCTGACACTTCAGTGGAAAATAGCTGCAGGGGGAAAGAAACACACAAATGATCTCTTGAGATTCAAAAGGAAGGGTGTATACAGCCTGCTTGTGTATGAATGTATTTTCTATGTGTGGACATACTGTACATCAACCTACTTCCTGTTTTGGTGGCCATTTTGTTTGTTTATAAACAAGCTTTTTAAAACGGTTTTCAACCACTTTTAATGTGGCGAGGAGCGGCGAAATTGTGACAGAGAGTAATAGGAGATGTCCCCTAACACACTGGTATGTTTACTTTTGTGCGATTTTAACAATACAGATTCTCTTTAAATAGAGTCACCTCACTCTTGTAAATCGCCAAGAGTTCCAAAGCAATGGCTGCACTTACAATCCTCCAAGCCTTCACTACAGAAGTACACCTGGATTACCCTATAAACAATATAAAAAGGTTGATCAATCTTATCTATCCCCCGCTGTATTCACACTCAGCGGAGCATTGTGATGTGCCTGTTTTGAGTGTGATCACGACGGACGGATGGACGGGGGTTGGGTAGATAAGATTGATCCTTCCTGGTGGTGGCACATCCTGGTGGAGTACTGAGTGATCTGAGGGGATGTTTTGTTTATTTTATACAGTATTGAGCACTATGTGAGACCTTTTATATTGTTTATAGGGTAATCCGGGAGCCCTTCAATAGTGAAGGCTTGGTAGACTGTGAGCGTAGATATGGTTTTGGAACTAATGGTTAAACTGATACACACACACACACACACACACCATACACACCATACACACCATACACAGATGCAGTGTAATGTTGTGGTGTTTGGTGTATACACTTCAGAGTTTTCTGATTATTAGTGATCCGCAGTATCACTAGTAATACAGATATATTTGATTATATGGTGATCTGCGGCATCACCAATAATACAAATATTTATGCGTACTCTGGAAAACAAGGTACAGATAACTTGTGGAAAACCCACCACACTGACGTTAACTCAGAGGGATGGAGACCTCTGGAAGGAAGGGCAGTGTGTGCGATTCTGCGACTAGGATAAGAACGCAGAATTGCGTTCCTCAACAGTAATGATATGCTGAGGAGTTACTGAGTTCCCCGCAAGAAGAACTCAGCAGAGTTAACCCTTTAGTGGAAAACCCACTAAAGGGGGCAAAGTCAAACGGAAAAACGGTTCGGTATCAGAACTGGCAAAGAAGTACCGAATCGACAGACAGAAATCAAGATCAGAGGTCAAGCCAAGGTCAGCAACGGGAAATCAGATGAGCAGAGGTACAGAATCGAGAAACACAAGGGTAGTCAGAAGCCAAGCCAATAGTCGGTAACGGTACGGGCTGGCGAAGTACAAAATCAGGAGACAAGAGGATAAAGAGGTAACAGGCAAAAGGTCATACACAATATAATGCAATAGTACTTTAGGCTATCAACAGAATCTGGCTAAGTGTGGATCCCCAGCTCCAGCTGGTTCTAGCACACTTTGGGATCTGACTAGGGTCTGAGTGCTAACACACAAGTATTCGCTGACTGCAGACAACTTGCAACTGACAGAATGCCTGCTTTTATACTGTGCTGGACTCAAACAGCCCGCCCAGCCATTCAACCAATCACAACGTGGCTCAAGGACCTTGCAGTACAGCTCAAGGACCTTGCTGAGGTCAGCTGACCAGCTGGTCAGCTGACTCTCTTTCTAAGAGTATAAAAGGCTCTACTGCACACGCGCGCGGCCCCTACGGGGTCCAGACTGTCATGAGAGGTGTCTCGGCGAGCAGCATGCCATGAGGCCTGTGAAGGTGTTCCAGGAGTGCAGCCTCGACGTGGAGTACGCTGAGAGGTCTGCGACTGAACGGTGGATCGTGCTACCGCTGCGGACGTGGATGTTTCTCCGCGTTCCGCATGCGGGCGGTTGCGCTGCTGATGCGGACGCGGACACACGTCCGCTTTCAGCCTGCTGTTGCCTCATTACATGCAGTATATCACTTATCTCCTGTGCGGCCTTTAGGGCCCGTTTCCACTAGTGCGGTGCGAATCGCTGGGATTCCACCGCTGACAAAATCGCATGCGGATGCGATTCCGCATGCGATTTTTGCCGCGATTTCGCATGCGATTTCGCATAGGCAGGCTATGAGCGATTTTAACCATGTTACTGCCTGGTTCAATTTGCATTAGTTTTCGTGCGAATTCGCACGCGAAATCGCGGCAAAAAACGCATGTGCGTTTTCCCTATTAAATACATAGCCTGCGAATCGCCTGCATTCCTCACGCAGGCGAATTCTGCAGGCCCTACAGTGCAGAAAAATCCTGCACAGAAAAACGCACTAAAAAACTGACAAGTGGAAACAGTCTCATCCACTTGTATTGGTTATGCGAATCCGCATGCAGACAACGCATGCGGATTCGCTCTAGTGGAAACGGGCCCTTAGAGTTCTACGCATCTCTCTCTTCCTGTGTGATGACTGCCCTGAGGAGGAGGGGCAAGATGCTGGATGCTCCTCTCTCCTCTGAACTCCAATATCAGCTGGGCACAGAACAGCCAGAAGGGAGACAAGCATGGAGGAGAAGTAAATCAGGAACTAGTCTGGTCTGTATTTACATAGCCTTTCTCCACTCCCCATTAGCCTGGAGCTTGGTGTCACCTCCTCTGCTGGTAAAACATGGTATGGTCTGCACCCCCTTAATGACAACCTGGCAACGGCCCTGCAGAAATGCAACATTTGGTCTCTAAAGCTGAATAGCCACCAGAAGACCCCTGAAGATGGATTGGAGGAGAAGCGGCGCAGAAAGATACAACGAACAATCATTCACCGATCTGCAATCGCATGCTGCGGGAACAAACAACAGGCACGAACAAGACTTTGAACTATCAGGGTAATTAGCATGGGGATAAGAATGTACATCCATGACACGATCCGTCATAGTTGTTCAAAACAAACCATTGTTGCAGGTAAATCGGCCGCCGTTGGACATTTTATTAAACAATGGTACAAGATATCACGCAAACGGTCTTTTGCCCTTAAAAATTTGACGCAAATACATTCTGGTGGATATGAGCCTTTAGACACGCAGACATTTTCCCCCCAGTTATACGGTAAATTCTTTACACTTGGTTATGTACAAGGATAGTACAATGGTAATTACATTCAACTAAGGATTGGCAGACGAACACACAAATTTCCATAGAGCTTTCATTTATTTTACGTATCACAGCTGTACAATCTTCATACATACAGAAGGAAATGGTAACCTGTTTATACAATGGCAGGTGTCAGCATTTCCAATTATAATACATCAAGTGCAATTCCACGTACGAAATGTACATTTATACAAATGAGGATTGCTTCACTATTACCTGTGACTTCATAAAGCTTGATTTGTGTGTTAACATTACTAAACCACTGTTTGGTTCAATAAAAAAGAAAGGGGGAGGGGAAAAAAAAGGTTAAAAATGGACCCTTTTCTGTCCATGGACCAGGAAACTGTATAAAATATTTGCCATGTAAATTGCAATTATTTGCATTTTTATAAAATAAGCTACAAAATTGTAACTGCAGAACTAATATGGGCCAAGAAAGGGGAAACATAGTTCCTCTTTGCTCCATCAGTGTCAGAGAGAGGCTTAAAGCAAACCTGAATTTAAAAAAAAAAAAAAAAAAAGTAAGTGGCCACCTTCTGTAGGCTCCAGCTTCTGCCTATTCAAAGAGCAGAGACATTACAACCACAATTAGCATATACATAAACCTTTCCGTGTGTAACTATGCACATACTCTGTAACAGGCTAACTATCACAGTAGTGGTGATATGAGGAGGTGATAACCTAAAATGTAAAATGGCTGGTTAAATGGGTTACAGCATAAATAGTATGGCCCAAGTTGTGACTGGGTCACCATGGCTATTAGCTGCAATAGATGGAGCTGCCAGGGATAGCAACTAGCTGCCATGATTAGTGCATGGTTGCTGTGACTAGCAGCTGTAGGACATGGCATTCATGTGGCAGCTGGTTCTACATAAAGAGACCACCTATTTGGTTTTGTCTTTAATTCAGGCTACTTTAAGTTGGAAAACATTAAAGTGGATCCGAGATAAACTTTTACTCATTGCATAAATGTGTTCCTTTCATATTGTTTATAGGGCACTCCTCAAGCCAAATACTTTTTTTGAATACTCTAATTCCCTATAAAACTAAACAAGCCTTGCCCACAGCTTTTCAGAGTGCCTTGGCATTTTCAGACAGTAGCAAGGGCTTATGGGAGCTCAGTCTGGGCAGGAGGAGGGGGAGGTGTTACTAGCCAGAGATTTCAGAGGCAGAGGGGAGAAGGGGACATTAGGTTTTCACAGGCTGAGTGCTGGAGATGCAGATAAGCTTGCCTGTGTGTAATGTTTACAAACAACATGGTTGCTGTCATTGTATCACAGGAATAAATAATCATATTCTGTTAAAGCTGTTTGCAGCTAGATTTGCTGTGTAAACTATCTAAACTTTAGATAAGATATATAGACAAGTTACTTTTTATAGTTAGTTTTTCATCTCGGATCCGCTTTAATGGCTACTAAACATACACTATAGTATACTGTATATTCACAAACAGTACACTACAATATTTATTCAATAACCACAGTATATATGCAGTATGCTATACTATATATCCATATCCAGTAACCACAGTACACAATACTGTATGTTCAGTAACAGTACTGTATAACTGTATATACAGTGTGCTATAGTGTACAGCATATATTTTATATTAGCCATGGTATAAAAAACGTGGACTATTATGTTAATAGCCACAGTGCATTATACTGTATATTCAATAGCTACTGTACGCTATACTATATATATTCAATAGCCACTGTATACAAACAGTGCACTATTATGTTCAATAACCTTAGTGCACTATATTGTATATACCGTAGCTACAGTATAAACAGTATGCTTAACTGTATACTGTACTCCGTAGCCATAGTACACAATACTGTATATTCAGTAGCTATAGTATAAACAGTATGCTATATTGTAAATTAAGCAGTCACAGTGCACAATATTTTTATGTATATTCAACAGCTACAGTATAAACAGTATGCTGTACTGTATATTAAGCAGCAACCGTACATGATTTAGTGTACTGTATATTCAATAGCTACAGTATAAACAGTATCCTATACTGTATATTCTGCAGCCACAGTGTAGGATACTGTACTGTATATTCAATAGCTATGGTATAAACAGTACACTATACCATATATTTAGCAGCTACAGTGCATTTAAACTGTATATTCAGTAGCTACAGTAGTCACAATACTGTATACTTAATAGCCACAGTATAAACAGTACGCTATACTGTGGTATTCGGTAGCCAGGGTATATACAGTATGCTATACCATATATACACAGTACACTATACTCTATATACACCAGCCACAGTATTTCATGTTGAATGAAATGACAATTGTGAGTGCAAAGCGACAATTTGTGTGAAAGCAAGTGGATGAGTATAGTATTTTAAGTAGCTAAGAAGTGCTTTAGGTTTCTACTAGAAGTTCTCTATTTTCAGTCCTTGTCTCCTATTAGAAGGGCCTGGAACACTGAGCTTCAGAAAACATGCATGGCATGGACATATAACCAGCTTACTAGGCAGGTTCATGGACAATCAATTTGATATAAAAAGTGATGTTATTGCTGTATCTCTAAAGGAAATTGATATATCCCTTAACTTGCTGAAAAATATACAATTTGCAATCCGTATAACCTTCAAAGAGGTGAGGACAATAAATACAAGGTTTTCATTTACCCCTCCCTTCCCAAGTTAGCTTCTGTAAACTACCTATTATATGCCCGCTCTTTTTTAGATTTCTCAAGAGCTTTTCCCATGGTTTTCTCATTTTCTCCTCTGCATTCAGGACAGTACCATTTACCCTTTGGTTTGTGATTAAGTCCAACACAAGAAAAGTGAAACCACTCTATGGGGCATTCTTCATTATCACAGCCAATCATTTCACCGTAAGAAACTTGATTACACAGGCAGTAAGTGGGCTCATTGGGATCTATAGGAAGGTCGGCAGGAGAGGCTTCTCTCTCAGCCTTGGCTTTGGATCGCTTTTTCTTCTTTGATGTTTTTGCCTTCTTCTCTTTGGGAGTTCCTGAAGTAAGGTCATCATGGTCATGATTAATAGTTGAATTTTCTCGGTTCTCATTGTTCCTCTGCCTCCGTGACCTTTTATTGCTGGATTTTTCAGTCTGAGAGATTGCCTCACTTTTAGACTTATCCTGGTTGCTCTTGCTGCTATTACTGGTACTGTCATTTAAATCTTGGCAAGCTTCAAACAGTTCCACATGGCTGTCTACTTGCCTTGTTCTGTTTTCAACCAGTTCCACCATCTGACTAACTATCTGGATTTTGTCATCACCCAACTCTTGACTCCGAATAAGACCTCTCTGGATAAACTGCAAAAGGCGCCTCTTTTGGGCTGCATCAGATTCACGTCTAAACTTTTCATAATAATCATCCAGTTCCTTCAAGATCTCTGCAATGATAACAAAAAGAAATGTTCTCATGAATATCAATGGCATAGAAGGAGTCACAAGGAAAATGAAGTCTAGATTCAAAACTCAAAGAATCAGGGTGAGAAATAAGCTATCCCTCCTGCTACTTAATTCACCAGTACACCAAAGAAAAACCATGGTGGCTCAAGTCTAATATTCTTTCCTCTACAGCCCTTCAGTTTAGTTCTTCTCATCAGTTGTTACTATTACATTTTAAAGAGCTATGACTTTTACAAAAATGACTTTAATTACATCACTAACATAGTTTTCAAACTGGTATGGCAGAGAAAACATTCTTGTTATGTAGATGAGTTCAAGAACCTATCAGGTTTCTGCTGCCATCTCAGTCTCCTTGGGAGGAATTCTCTCAGTGCTGGTGACAGGGAAGGATGAAAATGGCACCATCAAGGACACATCCACATGCTTAGAGGTGGTTCTAATCATCACTCATTTCTATACACATAAAATGACAGTCTGCCGATTCAGCTGCATCAAAACCTGATTAAACAGGTTTGAAAATCCTGTTTCAAAGTGGGATGAAACTCCATATTAACCAAAAAATAATAAAAGCATCCAATAAGAAATTATTTATTTAGCTTACCTAACCTATTGTTTTAAGTGTTCACTGTCAGATTTAATAGAAATAGAGTATTTCTGATGATTTCCATTTTTACTGTTTCTCTGCGATGCCAAAACTTCACTTCTGCCCTTTTTTAACCCAGCTATGTGTTAATTTACTGCTTATTTTACAAATGGTTGTCCCTCCAACAGCACACACTACCTAGATAACAGGCACACATCACTGTGTAAACTCTTCAAGGGGGGGGGGGGGGGGTGTTCAAGTACCTTCTGGTCAGTGTCCCTATCTTATCTGGAATGGGATGTTTCTGTTATCTGCATTTTGAGATAAGCTTGTTACAGTAAAGAAAAAAAGTACTTCCCACTCTCCTGTTGACACTGCACAGTTTGACACACAGTTCAGGAAAGACACACATGCCAGGTAAACAAAGAAAAAAATTAGGAGACAGAAAAATAGATATGTAAACCAAATAGGGTTTACATATCTATTTAGGGCACTAACTATTTCTAGGCAATGTCTTTATTTTTGGATGTTACAACCCTCTTTAATTCCTACGAATCCAACTTACTCAGGTAATAAGCAGCACTAGTGACACCTCCAACTTCCATCTACATACAAGAACAGTTGAAATGAAGGCACTGAAAATCCCTGAAGGTAGTCAGATCATCCCTCCACATCAGACTGCTTCTAAAGCCTTGTACACATGATCCCTTGGGTGACCATGAAGGGCTGAAGCTTTAGGCTAACGACGTTCTGTTGCTATGTGGGGAAATGAGAACAATACCCTTGGCTACAACCAGGTGGGTCATGCTCCAGCGCATAGAACAGGATTAGGGCCCGCTGTACACATGCTAAATTCTCGATCACGGTGGTTTTTATCAGCTCAGTTTGAACTAGTGTATGTGTAGCTTTATTTCTGTGATCTAAAGATGCCCATCAACATGATACCGCTGGTCCAAAATGGCAGAACATCTGCAGCCTCTGCAATTGCCACCACATCTGAGGAACAATTATTTTATCCTACACCTAGTTCTATCAGCATGGATTATTTTGTGTAAGTGCCAGTTAATTGCAGTTATTGAACTTATTCATGATAATATGGGTCAATAGTTAATGGAGATTCTCTAGTCACCGCCACATCCTCACCATATTGTTGAACCTCCAGTTAAACTTTGTCTGCTGAAACAGTGCTACCAGACATTTTGTGATTAACATATGCCATTTTGTTAAACACAAGAGAAACTATGGGTCTGTTTCCACTAGAACCGAATCACTCCGTTTTCCTGCATGCAAGGGAAACCAAAAGGACAAACTATCAAATTAATAGGCAGGGCTGTGGAGTCGGAGCAATTTTGGGTACCCGGAGTCGGTGATTTCATAAACTGAGGAGTCGGATGATTTTGCACAAAGTCCACAGCCCTGGTAAGTATTAGACTAAAGAGTTGGAGTCTGAGCCATTTTGGGTACGAGGAGTCGGAGGTGGAATCGGAAGATTTTTGTACCGACTCCACAGCCCTGTTAATAGGCTACTTCCGATTTATGTACGTGAAAAAATGGCATCTTTGGAACTTGCGTCCGAATCTCTACTGATGCGCATTGCCACAGCAGGGGGATTCAGGCGCGGGTTTGGAGTTGCACAGGTGCTATATCCGCATCAGAAATATCCAAGATGCTCCAACATGATGAATATTATTTTTGTTTTATTTTCAAAACATTTTATTAGAGGCTATAACAAAATGCAGAGTCATGCAGTAGTCAGTAGGGAATCACAAAGCCTTCCATTTTTTATTCCAATAGGAACTTAAATCAGAAGCTGAGAAAAACAGTATGTCCTGTTCATCTATCTTGGATTCATGGTTAACAGAGAATAAAGCAACAGCAAATTAGGGTTTAACTTTGCATAACAAAGGAAAAAGAAAAGGTAGAAAGGAAAAAAAGGTGGAGGGGGGGGGGGGGGGGGGGGAATAAAGAATATTATTTTTGGCATATTCATAGTGTCCATTTCTGCACTGCACCATTCACAGCTGTAAAAACTTAAAAAATAAAACAAAAAAAACTACATATAGAATAAGCAAACTGAGATTTTGCATGTTACAGTATTGTAAATGTGTATAGTCTGCATGAAGCCTATAGATGTGCTTAAATTGCAGACAGTCTTTATAATTCAATTTCCTTTTTTAGGATGTCAACAGTTATGTTTGGCAGTGTGATTTACTAAAGAAGTAGTAAATCTGTTTTTTTTTTCCTTGATTAGCTCAGAGCCTAGCCACAGTTTATGAGGGCCCAACCATATTGATAGGCTTCATCACCACGCTCTTGGTGTTGGGCATAAAATCTCATCATGTTTGCTAATCAGAATTTGCCAATCAAATGTAATCATTTCATAGAATTAGATAAAGAAGGGGAAAAGAGAAACAGACCAAAGAAGAAGAAAAGTACCGTATCCTCCAGCATACAAGATGCACTCCCCCAACCCCCGGAATCCTGCAATTCCGATAAAATTCCGTAATTGCCATCGCCCTCGCAGCAGAAATGGATCGGAACCCCGTGTTCGACGCGGGACTCAGCCGCTCTCGAAGGTGAGCTCCAGTCCAGAGCCCCCCTGCATTATCAGATATTGCAAGGCCCAAAATAAAGTGCTCCAGCATGCATAACCGCCAAGCGCACCTCTACAAAGAGAACGGGTTGCAGAGGTGGCCGCAGGCAGAGCCTCCCGAAAAAAGCCAGCAAGTGCAGGGATCCCCGCATCATCAGATACAGCGAGGCCCAGAACCAAGTATCACATGCTCAGCATGCATGACCGCCAAGTGCACCCCGCCAAAGAGCACCTGCCCCAGCAATGGCCACAGGCAGAGCCCCCCAACACACCCAAAGCGACAGCCTGCCCTATCAAATGCCTCAAGGCCCAGAATCAAGTGTCTCAGCATGCATGACCGCCAAGTGCACCCCAGCAGAGAGCACCTGTCCCAGAAGTGGCCGCAGGTAGGCAGAGCCCCCCGACCCATCTAAAGCACCAGCACGTGTAGGGGCCCCTACACCACCAAACACCATAGAACCCAAAACCAGGTGTCCCAGCATGCACAACCCTGTGAAGGATACCTGACCCCGAAGTGGCCGCAGGTAGAGCTCCCTAATACATCAAAATGCAATAGCGCATACAGGGACCCCTTCACCATCAGACACCGCAATGCCCAAAATCAGGTGTCTCAGCATGTATAACCGCTAAGTGCAGCCCAGCAAGGAGCTCCCATCCCAGAAGTGGCCGCAGGCAGAGCCACCCGATATATCCAAAAACGACAGCACATGCAGCACATACAGGAGCCCCCCGCACCACCAGCAACCTCAATCAGCAACCAACAAGCGACCCCCCCCCCCCCCGACCACAGTAATCACCCCATCCCGCACAACCACTGTCAAAAACAAAACCACATCCATCCTCCCGATCAAAACACTTTTCAGCAGGATACGAAACTATGAAATCTCACATCGACCGCACCAAACCACAAAACCATGCAACTGAAATCTCACCCACGGGTTTCTCAATCACTGTCTGCGGGGCAATTACGAATTTGTGATGCACTGATTAAGTTCACATCAGCAACCACGGAAGCAAAACTGTGAGACCCATGGCTCAACATTTATCTGCACCCTGCCCTACGCTGGACACCACACACACACACACACACACACACACACACACAATTTCTCAGAACAAAAATTATACAGCTTTATCCATCTGTTTTGTTCATTGGTAACAGTCATTGGGGCCTCGGGTGATGTGAGTAAAATAATATAGAATAAAGAATATTATTTTTGGCAAATTCATAGTGTCCATTTCTGCACTGCACCATTCACAGCTGTAAAAACTTAAAAGAATAAAAAAAAACAAAAAAAAAACGCCACTACATATAGAATAAGCAAACTGAGATTTTGCATGTTACAGTATTTTAAACGTGTATAGTCTGCATAAAGCCTATAGATGTGCTTAAATTGCAGACAGTCTTTATAATTCAAATTTCTTTTTTATGATGTCAACAGTTATGTTTGGCAGTGTGATTTACTAAAGAAGTAGTGAATCTGTTTTCACAGCCACTTTACCACTGTATATCAAATCAAACTCCTCTGAAACTGGCTGCATATGTGAAATGAACACTGTCCCTTTTTTTCAGCAAAACATCGCCTGTAATTTGCGACATAAGCAGGCACCCGTAGCAAGGACATCTCTTGTATGTACCATATGGCAGTACTGCCGGGTGTAGACTTGTTGTCAGCCATCGGTGAGAAATGACACTTTTCTGGATCAATGAAATTCACAGAAGAGACAAATGTGTGACTGTCACATCAAACTAACCGGTATTACTGCACATAAGGAAACAAGTACTAAAGCCGCCATCCTTGTTATTGGCACACAAAAAAAAATACCAAAAGCCACATTGTAAACCAATAGATAAAAGCCATCAGGAATTCTAAAACGGCCTCCTCTAATCTACAGCAACTACCTTTTTGCCAAATAACAGTTATTGTCACAGATGCCCACATACAACATGGCCGCTCAACACTTGTCTACGTTCCTTGTATTTGTTTCTAGATCTGCCTTTTAGGAAAGAGAAATACCTGAAACGCCCATCGATCGACAGACACCCAATAGCTGAACATGGGCGGGCAGAAGCACTTAAATTAGGTAAAGGTGCCCGTACAGTCCCGGGAAAAAGGGTGGAGCTAACAAGCAAAGGGTGGAGTAAACCACCAGCAAGGCAGAGCCCGGCTCGTTCTCAACTGGAATGCATAAACCAATAGGCTTAGGAGGCGGGGTAAGAAGAAGGACGTTTACAAGGCCCCCATTATAAAAGGCTAGTGTGCAATCTAGCCAGGTTAAAGCGCGGCTGGCGCTGAAGAAGAAGGGAGAACGTATTAATCGTAATTAATCCGAGTAAAGTAATTATTACTCCTGTCTACTCCTCAGCTGTGTAAAAGTCACTTCATATGTGGCAGTAACATTGCACCTTACAGTGTCACACTACACAACAATCTTATCACTGGACAATGCGTAATCCCCCCGCGCGTACTCTTGTTTTCCCCTTTCTCCTAAGGTCAGACCGTCATATATTTGGCTTACGGTGCTATAGCGACAAGCTCCTCAGCCTGCCGCCGGAAGTGAGCGGCGACAGAAGTGCGGAATATGACGCATTCTGTCTCCGGGGAAAGCAGTGACCCGCTCCGGGTGTCTCCTCCTCCGGTATACGGTGCGGGGGAGGAGAGCGCACTGCGGCCCCCAGAAGTGGCAGCAGCCCCGAGGAGTTCCACACATCAATGTCACACTTCTTCCACCATAACTAATTCCCGTGTACAGCAGGGTGATGTGTCCTCCTCCATGTACAGCCATTGCTGATGACTTTCTGTCTGCCCTAGTGCCCTATATGTAGGACAATGCAGAGATGTCCAGGCGGGTGACTGACTAGTGACAACAAGAGGGGAGGAAGTGCAGCAATCGGTGACAGACACATCCCAGCCGGGCATCACCGAGTACCCAGCCAGAGGCACAGCGTACAGGAGAAAGAAAAGAGGGAGGGCGAGCAACACAACTGCAGTCACTAAAACAGCCCTGAATAGTGACTGGAGAGCCTCTCCGAGGGAGGGGAATGGGTTTGTTTTGCAATTCAGTGAGGCTGCTGTACAGAATATGCTTCATGTGCGAACAAAAAAAAACCCAAACTAGGCACTGGGAAATGATTGCTAACAACACAATGAAAAAATGAAGCAAAGGAAACCCTGCCCACCACTACAGCAGCTTTTTTTTTTTTTTTTACTAGCACTTACTACTACAGCCATCCTGATGACTGTACATTCCTCAGTGTTGTTGTGCTGTAATCTCTGCTCATAATACAGCTCAGCGCAGCCCTCCTCATCTCTCTCTGCCAATGCAGCTCGCCCCTTGTGTAAGGCTGCCTGGGAACGGGTTTATTTCAGGTGACTTCGGCTGCCAGTCTTACTATTTATTCTGATACACAGTGCTGTTATAATAGGGAGAGGATGAAAAAAAAGGGAGCAGAAGACCTTTTGTTCCGCCCTATGACAAGCAGCTGAAGGCTGCAAAAACATGCGAGTGCGAGTAAAGTAGGCTGTGTGTTCACAGGGCATTGAGAAGAAAGCCCAGCAGCACTTGTCCTGCTCAGCAGCAGCACTGTGTGGTGATCACAATTACAGACAGTGAGAGAGCATGCATACGGCTAGAAAGAACACAGACACGAGCACACAAAGGGGGAAAAGTTACCCGGCATGGAAATATAGCATACATCAAACACCCACCTTGGTACTTGGCGTCTATTTCTCTCATGAGAGAGACATTTCTTTGTAGATCAAAAGGTAGGGACTCAATAGAATCCAAGTAATCCTCTACGTAGGTCACCATGTGGGTCTGGTCACCGTTGGTAGGGTTCAGCATCCTGTGCCGCTCCAGTCTCCAGCAGCAGCAGGCTCTGCCAGCCCCAGGTTCTGTCCTCTGAAGGCACTTACCAGCAGCAATCAACACCCCTCCCACCTCCTAAAGGCAGCCTTCCTCCCCCAGCTCCAACTAGTAGTCACAGGCACTCCGAGGCGCAGGGATGAGGATGTTCAGCAGGGCAACACAAAGGAAGCAGCTGCTGGAGAGACGGGGTGGCCCGAACCGGACATGAATGTGCCAGCAAGTGGATGCCTGGGCACAGCTGCAGGGAGAAACGTGTGCAGGGCTGCTGGGGGGGAGAAGGAAAGTCTAACAGTCTCAGCAGCTGATTGAATGGCTGTCTCTCTGCACAACTCGGGAACAAGGCAGTGGAAGGAGGTTGTGGGGTGTGTGTGTGTGTAAAGGGGGTGGAGAAAGAGGTGGGGGCTGAGGCTACAGAATACAGCAGGCTGGAAGATGAAGCCTGGTGCCTATGAGGGTGATACGAGTAGAAAGCATGTACTAGCTAAGATATGTGTGTGTGTGTGTGTGTTCACTTTGTGTATGTGAGGATCCCTGAAAGTCACTCGGGATGGGGGACTGGTGGCTCAGTGATTGCTTTGCATGTGTGGTGGCTTGGGGAGGTGTCCTCTGTCTGTCGCTGGTAACCCAGATGGAAATACAGGCAGCTGTCCTAGGAGCGGATGCAGATGGCACTCACACTACACTCTGTACAAGGCGAAAACAGGTAGCAGCAGTTTAACACACTTGGGGGAACATTCAGTTCTCTTCCTGCTGAAAGCTTTGGAGCATGCGCAGAACAGCCAGAGAGCTCCCCTCACTTCGCATTAACATTCTCTTCTTAGTTTACATCAGCAGCACCAGCGTAAGATTATATACGATAGACTGGCCATGATACTAGGAATAGGCGCATCAATCGCGTAGAATAACGCTTGTGAGTCTTGTGACCCGGCCAGCCACCTGGAATAAAGTTACGCCAGACTCCACACACATCACATACGGATCAAGAACTATTGCCGTCCACGAGCGCGGACATGACATTATGACGGCGCAGCTTCTTGTCACTAGAAAACTACCAATCCCAAAAGCCACCTGCCACAGAAAAAAAGCCAATCGTCGCAACTCCTTATCATTCCTGGGCGGGGCTTGCTGCGCGCACTTTCCAAAACGCCCTCTTCTCAGTTTCGGGAGGCGCGCAATGGGGCAACAGGAGCGCGCGGTGGGCGGGGCAAAGTAAAGGGAACGGAAGTTACTATAGTAAAGTGGGGCGTGTTCATGCTGGGACTAGGCGGCGACTTTCTAAGCCTTAGTAACTATGGCAACAACGCCAACAGTCGAGTATGTTAGCCCCAGTGGCTGGCTGAGAGAGCGCGTGATGCAAAGGAAGGCTGGCCTAATTATGCATGATAGGCGGGGTTTCAATGTAAAACGCATAGATTATCAAATGATTGCTTGTTGAAATCCTCCTACCGAGACGGAGGGGAGATGTGGGATTGTGTGGCTCTGACCGTATTGTGTGATGAAGGCTGCGTGTGGTCACTGGTCAGTCATTGCGACGTGTGAAGGAGCGTTGGCACCATTCACCTGTGGGTTCACACTGTAAGCTGGGGGAAAGAACTGACTGGTGTTATAGGGATTGCTAGTTATTAACTGGCGCTGGCTGGTGCCTGCAAGTGATCTCAAGGCTGGTAAGCATTTTAGTTGTCACCTATACGACAATCACTAGTCAATATGACACTGAAGTGCCTGCAGTAACCAGATGGCTTCAAGCTTGTACTGTGTACTAGTCTCATTCATAATAACCAGATGGTTTCAAGCTTGCACTGTGTACTAGTCTCATTCATAATAAGGTTGTCCTTACACCACCACTATGCAATCTGCTAAAACACAAGAAAAGTACAAGGAAAAATCTCAGACTGTAGTAATGTGCTAACATCAGGTACTGCAAGAATTGTATTGTTTTTTAAAATCATACATCAAAATGTCTCACTTTGTCAGACTATGAGTGTGTCACTTAAAACTCGATTTACCTCAGCTCTGATCAATGCAAATTGAAAGCAATTATGCTGCCGAGGACAATATTACGGTAGTACAATTTTACTTTTGAAATGTTCTTTGTTGTAGCCATGCTATCTGAAGCTGGCTTTGCACCTATTGATACAGTGTAATACATCTAGATTCTTTTCTTTCTTGTTACAAACATTGCAAGTCTTAAAATTGGTCACACCTACTTCCTGTAGACTACAAAAGTCCTACCCCCTCAAATAGAAACATGGTTGCCACCATGATGCAGGTAAAGTTGAACTGCAGTTTCAAGCACATTTGGCAACACTATTTAGTTTCACTCATCATCCTGTTTGTTATTAGACTTTACCTTGTCCAGTTTTCAGTTCAGTTGAGCTTTACATGGAAATTCCAGATCTGTATATACATAAAAAAAATTCTTAGCTGCCCATTGGAAGAAAATGGGTTTTCTAGTATATACAAAAATAATTTCCTCTATACTCCAATATTTAAAGTGGACCTGAACTCTTCCACAGGACAGAAAGAAAACCTAGAGAAATGCACCCTGTATGTATTTAGAAAGTTTCGCTTGTCATGTCTAAATGTATTCCCCATCTTCTGTGAGTAATCCCCACCATAATTTAATCTCTCAACCATGTCAGATCAGGAATCTCCTCTACCACAGCAAATAAGCTAATTTATAAACACAGGATGTTAATAATATGTCTGCTTCCATGAATGCAGGAAGTAGAAACACTGCAGATTTATTGCAGGATTTGTATCAGCTGTAACAAAAATATTTTTCTTTAAGGTTTATTATGCTGTTGCGTATCTTTTAGAGCAAAGAGGAAGTTCTGAGTTCAGATCCGCTTTAAAATAGACAACAGGGCTTGCATTAGGAGTATGACACACACTGCCCTGATGGTGTGACCGGACAATACTTTCCTTTTGTCCGTAGTGTACTGGATATAGCTAGTGATAAGCTCGCGACTCGTAAGCTAATCGAATACGTTAAAATGAGGCTTGATTGCCTCAGGTGTGCGGCTGAGAGAGAGGGGGTTACTTACCCATAAGTCCGCGGGCCTCTATGCGTTCAAATGTCTTGCACATGTCCTATTGGACACGTTGCAAGACTCGCTATGCGCACTTCCTCCTTCAAGCCGGAAGGAGGAAGTGCGCATAGTGAGTCTTGCAACATGTCCAATAGGATGCGTGCAAGACGTTTGGAACGCATAGAAGACAGCGGTCCCCTTCTCTCCCAGCCACACACCTGAGGCAATCAAGCCTCATTTTAATCGCGGATTCGATTAGCTCACAAGTCGTGAGCTCATCACTAGATACAGCCTACTTTTCACCCACTGCAGAGAATGGCATTATCTTATAAATGCAAACAAATCTTCAGTAGACTAAAGGTGGCCACACACAATACAATAAAATGATCCGATTTTACCGCAATTAGATAAAACAGTTGGATTTACTGAAAAAGTCGAAAGCTTTTTTTTAATTCTTTTTTTCTTTGAGAAAGAAATCCAATCGGATTTCCCGTTTTTATTTGGTAAAATTCGATTGAGAGTGATAGATTTTTTTTTTTATTTTTTTTTATCAATATTTATATACTATATAAAATATATTATTTGCTGTTAGTTACAGACTGCCCAGCAAGCTCATGGTGAACCAGAACTCCTAGGAGTGTGTAAGGGGCTGCAAAGGACCAAAAAGCCCTTTTACCAAAATGTTAAAATAAACAAGTTTGCCTTCTTAACGGAAGGAATTTGCAATAATTCAGGTTGGATTGAGCATATGATGTCTCCCACGATGCTTCACTGCTGAATATGCAAATCATTCTTTGTTGTCAATGGAAGCTAACCACACCTCCAGAACCACTGGAATGCAATGATGTGTTAGCTTTTTAACCACTTGAGGACCACAGTGGAAAACTCCCCTAAAGACCAGGCTAATTTTTGTAAAAACGGCCACTGCAGCTTTAAGGCCAAGCTGCAGGGCCGCACAATACAGCATACAAGTGATTCCCCCCTCCTTTTCTCCCCACCAACAGAGCTCTCTGTTGGTGGGGTCAGATGTTTTTTTTTTTTTTAAATACATTTTGCTATTTTTTTATATGTTTATATTTCCCCCCCCCCCCACTGGCCAATCCATGTGGTCAGCTATCATAGGCTCCAGCCTATGACAGCCGATCACCGCCTATGACAGCACCTTGCGCGCAATATCCTGCAAATCCCAGCCCCAGGACTTGACGCGAATCGGCGTTAGGCGGTCCTGGGGCTGCCGCCGCGGCTACGCCCATCGGCGTTAGGTTGTCCCAGGGGGGTTAACTGTACAGAGCAACAAGCTTGCACATCATTGCATTCCGGCGGTTCTAGAGGTGTGGTTAGCTTACAGGGACAACAAAGGGTGATTTGCCTACTCAGCAGTGATGCATCGTGGGAGACAGCATATGCTTACTCCAATCTGAATTATCGCCAATACCTTCTGTTTTAAAAATGCAAACTAGATTTGCTGTTAGGAAACCGAGTTGGTAAGTCAGCAATGGGTGGTTATGCTCATTTCAAAATACTGTTTTCTAAGCTAAAACAGCGTTTTTTGTTTTAGGTCCCTTCCAGACTTTAAAGCTAATGGGAACCGATTTAGAAATAAAAAAGTAAGATACTCACCTAAGGAGAGGGAAGGCTCGGTCCTAATGAGACTTCCCTCTCCTCTCCCGGTGCCCGGTCCCGCTCAGGATCCCCCGTAGCAGTATTCGACCAGTTCGGTCAAATACTGCCACTTCCGCCGCCGAAGGGAGGTTTCGGAAGTCTTCGGGAGCACTCGGGCTCCCGAGGACGGGGCCGCTCCATAGTACGCATGCGCGAGCACCCTCTATGACCCACTCGCGTGTGTCTATGACACACTTGCGCGTGCGCAGTATGGAGCTGCCTATCTTCAGGAGGACTTGGCTCCCGAAGACTTCCGAAGTCCGCACGGTGGGGGATTTGAACGGAGGATCTTGAGGGCACCGGGAGAGGAGGGGGTAGGACTCAGAACCTTCCCTCTCCTTAGGTGAGTATCTGACTTTTTTTTCTTTAGGAGGGGTAACCTTAGCTTTAAAGGATACATCCAGGCACAATAAAAAAAACAAAATACACTTACCTGGGGCCTCCTCCAGCTCCTGGTAGCTGTCCTGTGCCCTCGCTGCAGCTCCGGTGGCTCCCAGTGTTCTGCGCTGCAGAAGCTGACCTGGATGGCTTCTAGTGCTTTCCACCGTGCGGGTCACGTGGTCTGATCGACATCATCAGGTCTTTACTGCGCAGGCGCAGTGACAGGCAGCCTATTGGGCCAATCAAAGTGTGAGTATAATGTCCTTTAAAGTGATTGGACCCGCAGGGGCTCAGGGCAGGACGAGTGGAGCTCTCTTCATTGACAATTAGCAGGCATAAGTTCGTAGCGTTCGCTATGCTACTCTAATAAGGCATGTTAACTCTGAAAAGGCACACTATTTGTTAAAGTGAATCAACCCCAGTGTGTGCAGATAGTATGCCCTCCAACACAGCATGTGCAGATAGTATGCACTCCACCCCAGCATGTGCAGATAGTATGCACTCCACCCCAGCATGTGCAGATAGTATGCACTCCACCCCAGCATGTGCAGATAGTATGCACTCCACCCCAGCATGTGCAGATAGTATGCACTCCACCCCAGCATGTGCAGATAGTATGCACTCCACCCCAGCATGTGCAGATAGTATGCACTCCACCCCAGCATGTGCAGATAGTATGCACTCCACCCCAGCATGTGCAGATAGTATGTACTCCACCCCAGCATGTGCAGATAGTATGCACTCCACCCCAGCATGTGCAGATAGTATGCACTCCACCCCAGCATGTGCAGATAGTATGCACTCCACCCCAGCATGTGCAGATAGTATGCACTCCACCCCAGCATGTGCAGATAGTATGCACTCCACCCCAGCATGTGCAGATAGTATGCACTCCACCACAGCATGTGTAGGTAGTGTGCCCTCCAACACAGCATGTGTAGCCATAATGCAACCAACACAGTGCAGATATTGTGACCCTAACATAGCAAGTCATATGTGAGCCATGATGTCACCCAATGGCCTGCCAAAGCCTACAGCACAATCTCACCCATACACACACCATCTATGTACAAACATATACAGTACAATCCTCCATTTCCCTTCACAAAGAAACCATAACATTCCTGCACAGCACTGACCAAAATATGTGATTATACTTGCTACAAGTCATCCCCTCCACCCAGTGACCCAGAAGCTAGTAAATGACTGCTTTCTGGCTTCCATGTGGAAAGGTGGTGCCAGAACTGCTATTCTATATGCTGGCCACCAATATTTAGATGCAGCAGACCGCATCTATAATTAATACATTTTTGGCTTGATTCACAAAGTGGTGCTAACCTACTTAGCACGTCTAAAGTCTTTAGACGCGCTAACCAGGGTGCTAAGTAGGTTAGCACCGGATCTCTCAATCAGATCACGCGCTAACTTTGCGCGCAAAGTTTTACGTCCCATAGGCTTTAATGGGCACTTCGCGCGGTGCGCCCTACACTCTGTGCAGTACGCGCGTAAAGTTTTACGCGCATAAAGTTTTGCGCGCGTAAAGTTTTATGCGCGAAAAGCTTGTTTAGACGTGCTAAGGGGGTTTTCACAGGCATGCTAACAGTTAGCACCGCTTTGTGAATCAAGCCCTTTGTGTGTGTGTGTGTGTGGGGGGGGGGGTCGATAAGAAAGCCTCAGGGCCACAGGCCTTAGTTTGAGGACCACTGGACTGGATAGAACAATGGACTAGATTAAACAACTGATCAAATGTCTGTATGTTTGAACATCTATTAGTTGGACAAACGACTAGAAGTCATTTGTACACACGTACGGACCTGACAGTCATTTAAACGACAGTTGGTCCAACTGATCCGCCAAGCGGATTGGGCAAACCGTCTGTTATCAGTCATTCGACTACATGTACACACGTCCAACTTGTCATTCAAACTACAAGTTGGCCGACAAGTTGGGCAGAAAATCAGGATATGTGAACGTACCTTTAGACACAAAAGGCCTTCTAACACCTCAATAAGTTTACTTTTTGTGCGTAAAATGAGACTACTGCAGCTAAAATTGAATGAAGGAAACGGTTTCAGGCTGCTGCTTGGATTGTGTCATCCCACAGTTCAAGAAAAAAGGCAGATGCTGTATCTCTCTGAGTAGATGTCAGTCTATAGCGCAAACATACCATGATGCAGAAAGTGGTCTGTTTTTGTACTCCTCAACTGATATATTTTGTGAGTGATAAGTTCAACATCAGCTAATCAAGAAGCTTATAGACAGACAGGAAAAAGCTTCGACACATTTGCTTTTACAAATCTTGGAAGCATTTTTGCATGAAGTGGGGTTAAAGGACATCTGTAACGAGAGGAATATGGAGGCTGCCATATTTAATTCTTTTGATACAATACCAGTTGTCTGTCAGTCTCGCTGGTCTGTTTGGCTGCAGTAGTGTCTGAACAATAATACCATAAACAAGCATGCAGCTAATCTTGTCAGATCTGACAATATTGTCAGAAACACTTGATCTTCTGCATGCTTGTTCAGGGTCTGTGGCTTAAAGTATTAGAGGCAGTGGATAGCAGGATAGCCAGGCAACTGGTAATGGAAGTCATTATGGCAGCCTCAATATGCCTCTCGCTTCACTTGTTCTTTAGGCTAGGAACACACATAGCAGAAACGCTAGCGATACGGAAAATTCAGCATTTTTGCCGCTAATGCAAGTCAATGGGCCGCATAAAAAAAAAAAAAAGCATATAAAAAAATGCATTCGCATTTTGTATGCGTTTTGAAACATGCGTTTTTAAAAATGCTGGTTTTGTTGCATAGTTTTCAAAAAAACATTAAAAACGCACATAGTGAAAGTCAATGGTAACGCAATAGTATGCGTTTTTATGCGTTCTCCATGTGTTTTTATATGCGTTATTTAAAAAAAATGTTTTGTGATGTCTTTTCGCTTCCTGTTGTCTTCCTAGTGATTTGCATAAAATGCAATATAAAAACGCATGGAAAAAAACATGCGTTTTGTATATGTGAACCGCAAATGCATAAAAACGCATGCAAAACGGTTGAAAAATGCATATGCGGGAAAAACCGCCAACGCAAATGTACCAAAAACGCACACAACAAAAAAACCGCACATGGCAGAAAACTCACCCTTTCACGCTCAGCCATGTGTGCACCCTGCCTCAAAGTTGCCAGATTTTTACACCAAGGTGGAATCTTACAGGGAATCCTCCTACAGTGTTCCCCCTCGAGAAAGCAAAACTTTGAAATGAGCTTAATCCCACATACTCCAACTAGGGGCAGATTGCATGTTAAAGGCAGGATATGGTGGGATTTATCAAAGTACACAGAGAAGTATTTAAAATGAAAAGGGCAATTGCCTCCTTTGACACCTCACAGTAAGGGCTCTTTTCCACTAGCAATCGCAAAAGAAAAACACAAGCAATTTGTTATGCGATTGTGATTTTACATTTAACATTAAAGCACAATCGCTACAAAAATTGCTACAAAAAGCGATTGCAATTTGCAGAAAATCAAATTGCTACAGTGCAAAATACTTTTCATGATTCCTGTTTAAAGTAGCAGCCCTAGCGATTTAAAAATCAATAGCGATTTGCAAATCACTCTCCGTGGAAAAGGACCATACGTGATGCAGAATAAACAGACAAACTCTATTCAGACCATGACACAGTTCACTTAAGCTATTTAGGGACACAACAGCTGACATTTGTAAACCTAAAAAAGCCAATTTGTCCAGTGAAACGCCTCATGTGCTGAATAAAAATGTTTATAACGCATAACTTAGTACGTTTTTCAAACTTAGCATACAATTATGTAGTAATCTAAAGGCTCATACACACATCAGACTATAGTCTTTGGAAACTGAAAGATCACAGACCAATCTTACCACCCTTCATGTAGTATGAGAGCCATCATCTACACTGTCTTTTCTATGGAGCTGAACTCCACATCAGAAAAAATCTTTGCAAGATGCTGCACACTCAGATGCTGTACAGACACAAAAGATCAGTATCTGCAAAAGATCTATTCCAGCCAAAAATCCATTCCTGCAAATTGCAATGATAGTCTATGAGATCTGCAGATCATCATACACACATGATTTAACTGACATTCATCTGCAGATCAAGCAATCATCCGCAGATCTGAAAATCCATGCTGGTGGATCTGATCTGCAGATGAATGTCAGTTAAATCATGTGTGTATGATGTTGCAAATCACCCGTCGTGCTGGACGCGAAATCCGCCGCACCGCTATCAAGGCATGCGGCGGTTCCTCCGCGTTCGACCATCTTACTGGATGTAGGCCTATGCGTGCAAACCGCCGCGTTGGACGCGGAATCAGCCGCCCCCGTTCTGAGTACACGCGGCGGCTTTTCTGCGTTTCCTCACAGTACCCCCCCCCCCCCCCCTCCGTGAGGAGTGGACTCCGGACAGCTCCTACCCGGTTTCTCAGGATGTAGGGTGTGGAATTCCTTCTTTAATTCATCCGCATGCATGCGGCAATCAGGTACCCATGTTCTTTCCTCAATACCATAACCCTTCCAGTGAACCAAATACTGTACTGAGTTCTGTACAATGCGTGAATCTAAAATCTTTTCCACTTCATACTCCGGTTGGTCATCCACCATCACAGGGGGAGGAGGAGTGGAACCTACATGCACTGCTGGCTTAAGCAGGGATACATGGAACAATCTTACACTACGCATGCTGGCAGGAAGATCAATGGCATAAGTAACATTGTTGATTTTCCTGGTTACTGGGAAAGGGCCCACAAATCTGGGTCCTAACTTGGGCGAAGGCTGTTTTAAATTCAAATGACGGGTGGACACCCAGACCAAGTCTCCTGGCCGGAACTTCCACTCAATGGAACGTTTCTTGTCCGCTTGACCTTTCTGATTCTGAAAGGCCTTCTCTAGATTCTTTGTCACGTTCCCCCAAATGTTCTTAAATGACTTTTGCCAAGCCTCCAAAGCTGGAAACGGAGTGGAAGCTACTGGCAGCGGGGAGAAGTTAGGCAACTTTCCAGTTACCACCTGGAATGGAGACAATCCAGAGGAAGAGCTCTTTAAATTATTGTGTGCAAATTCTGCAAATGGCAAGAACTTGACCCAATCATTTTGCGCATCCGCAACATAACACCTTAGAAATTGTTCCAGTGACTGATTAATTCTCTCGGTCTGACCATTTGTCTGTGGGTGGTAGCCCGATGAAAATGACAGTTCCATGCCCAATTGATGACAAACTGCCCTCCAAAATTTAGAAACAAATTGGACTCCCCGATCAGACACTATATTTTCCGGGATGCCGTGTAGTCGGAAAATGTGCATGATGAAAAGATCGGCCAACTCCTGGGCCGAAGGGGAGTCCTTTCAAGGGCACGAAATGGGCCATTTTGCTGAATCTGTCGACTACCACCCAAATGACCTACATGCCTTCAGACCTCGGGAGCTCACCCACAAAATCCATGGATAAGTGGGTCCATGGTTCACTCGGGGTGGGCAAAGGCTGCAATGTTCCCACAGGTGCCAGACGGGAGGGTTTGCTTTTCGCACACACTGCACACTCTCTCACATACTCCTGCATGCCAATTTCTCCGGCCCAGATAAATTGTAGAGGTGACCTCTAGGGGGCATACAACCAGACCGGAGATCGATGGGACAATCGAAAGGGCGATGTGGAGGAAGTTTATCGGCTGATCTAGGACAAAACACGTCTGAGAATTCTGAATACTGAACTGGTACTCCCTCCACGTGAATCTTGGTCTGGCCCAAGGTTACCTTCGCCAAACAGTGATGAAAGCAATGGGACGACCAGCTCGTTAGCTGACCCGTGGCCCAATTTATCTGAGGGGAGTGGAGTTGCAACCAAGGCATGCCCAGAATGATCGTAGAGGTTGTCATGTGTAACACAAAAAAATGCAAATCTTCTCTATGCAACACCCCGATAGTGACTTCCACTTCTGGAGTCTGTGACAGAGGACTGTTACCCTGCAGAGGAGAATCATCTACTGCAGTAACTTGAATCGGTGGTTTTACCGGGGTGACTGGAATACCCAATTTCTTTGCAAATTCGTAATCCATAAAATTAGCCGCTGAGCCCGAGTCAATAAAGGCTTCAGTGACCTCAGACCTATCTTCCCATGAAACAGTACAGGGAAGAAGCAAACGTTTATCATCTAGGGGTAAAAGTTGCACGCCTAGGGTATTACCCCCAACTACACCTATGCAAAAGCGTTTCCCGACTTCTTCGGGCAATTCTGTACTCTATGACCCCCCCTCTGTACAATAAAGACAGAGCTGCTCTGCTTTCCTGCGTTGCCGCTCCACTTGAGACAATTTTGACCGACCAATCTGCATTGGCTCAGGAGGAGGTGAAGCGGGAGGAGGTGGAGTTACTGGAGGTGCAGCGTGGGACACCATTCTCACGTGGTTTTTACCCCGGGTCTGTCTTTGATGCAATGGCAATGGCCTCATCGATGGACTTAGGTTAAGGCTGGCTTAACATAAGATCAGAGACCTCGTCTGACAACCCTGATAAAAAACAATCTAAAAGGGCAAAAGTATCCCACCTGGCCGATACCGACCATCTCCTAAATTCAGCAACATAATCTTCAACCAGACCCTTGCCTTGACACAAAAGTTTGAGCTTCCGCTCAGAAGTCGAGGTAATGTCTGGGTCGTCGTAAATTACAGCCATAGCTTGAAAAAAATTCTTCTACAGAGGCCAGGGCTGGGTGACCAATGGGGAGACTGTATGCCCAGGTCTGGGAATCGCCGGATAATAAAGTTTTGATAAATGTAACCCTTTGGGCCATAGTGCCTGAAGACTTAGGTCTTAACTCAAAGTATGATAACACTCTACTTCTAAAATTTCGGAAGTCAGATCTGTGACCAGAAAATCTTTCGGGTACAGGCATACGTATGTCTGTGCTAGGAGGACATCGCACTTCATCCACAGCCGACTGGAGGGTTTGTACAGATCCAGATAAGGCATCTATTAACGTCCGGTGGCTACCCAGCACTTGGTTGATGTTATCCACCGAGGTGGTAAGTGTGCCCAGACGGCTGGTGAGTGCGTCCATTTGTGTTTGGTCTGCCGTTCTGTAACGATCGGTGTAACACAGAGAGGATCTGATTACCGGTGATCTGCAGTATCACGAGAATACAGATATATATATACCCGATTATTGATGATCTGCAGTATCACCGATAATCAGATATATCTCTAACCTCTGGACACCTGAGTGATATGAGTGTTTGGTGCAACAGTAATACTTTGAGGAGGGCCCCGTAAGGGGATACAAGACAGTATGGGATACTGTGCAAAGGACGGGCTCCTTCCTCGGCCTGAGGCTCCCAAAGGGGGGGAGTCAGGCTGAGTGAGGGAAGGACCAGAGTGTGAGTGACACCAAGGTTGAAGTGTCACTGACAGATCTGTGAACTATCTCTAAACAGAGGAGATAGTTCTCGAGGTCGGACTAGCCAGGTCGGCAACAGACAGACAGATAAGGTACAAAGACAGAAGGCTGATTCGGTATTCAAGACAGGCAGGGTTTGGCAACGTGATATCAGATATGCGTGGTACCGAATCAGAGAGCAGAGGAATGGTCAGGAAAGCAGAAGGTCATAACAGATAATATACAATGCCTAGTCTTGGTGTGAGCTCCGTGATCATCAACACCCTGGAACTAGTCTGAAGAATAACAGAATGATAATACAAGTCCCTAATCTGTGTGTGTGGTCCTTGATCATCAACACCCTGGAACTAGTCTGAAGTATAACAGAGATAACACAAGTCCCTAATCTGGGTTTGAGGTCCTTGATCATCAACACCCTGGAACTAGTCTGAAGTATAACAGAGATATAACAGAGAATCTAACAAAGGGTCTGAGTGCTTCCACGTAGTGATCGCAATGGCAGACAACCAGAGAATGACCAGCACCCAGTATATATAGCAAAGCGCTCTCCAGCGCCTCCCCTAAGTGCTGGACCAATGGGAACTGGTTGCATCGTTAGCTGACCGGCTTGGTCAGCTGACTCCCTTCTGGCTGTCATAAAAGTTCTGCCTCTCTGCGCGCGCGCGCGTCATTCTGAACCTGTGTGGACTATTAGTCCCAGCCACACATGACGTGTTGCAAATCACCCGTCGTGCTGGACGCGAAATCCGCTGCACCGCTATCAAGGCATGCGGCGGTTCCTCCGCGTTCGGCCATCTTACTGGATGTAGGCCTATGCGTGCAAACCGCCGCGTTGGACGCAGAATCAGCCGCCCCCGTTCTGAGTACACGCGGCGGCTTTTCCGCGTTTCCTCACAGTGCCCAGAACTGAATTCCATATTCCAGATGTGGCCTTACTAGAGAGTTAAACAGGGGCAATATTATGCTAGCATCTCGAGTTTTTATTTCCCTTTTAATGCATCCCAAAATTTTGTTAGCTTTAGCAGCTGCGGCTTGTCATTGAGTACGATTATTGTTGTCGATGAGTACTCCTAAGTTCTCCTCCAAGTTTGATGTCCCCAACTGTATCCCATTTATTTTGTATGGTGCTAGACCATTGGTACGACCAAAATGCATGACTTTACATTTTTCAACATTGAATTTCATCTGCCATTTATGTGCCCATATAGCCATCCTATCCAGATCCTTTTGCAATATGACACTATCTTCCTGAGAGTTGATGATTCTGCACAATTTTGGATCATCTGCAAAAATAGCAACATTGCTCACTACTGCATCTACTAGGTCATTAATAAATAAATTGAAGAGCACTGGACCTAGTACAGACCCCTGTGGGACCCCACTGCTAACAGTCTCCCATTTTGAGTACGATCCATTGACCACAACTCTTTGTTTTCTGTCCAATAGCTAGTTCCCTATACATGCACACAGACTCTTCCCCAGTCCTTGCATCCTCATCTTTTGCACCAGACTTTTGTGGGGAACAGTGTCGAAGGCCTTTGCAAAGTCCAAGTATATAACATCTACAGCATTCCCAATATCCATATTAGCATTCAGTACCTCATAAAAGCTGAGCATGTTAGTCAAACAGGACCTGTCTTTAGTAAACCCATGTTGATGCTGAGAAATAAGATTATTTTCTACTATGAAGTCATGTATAGTATCTCTTAGTAACCCCTCAAATAGTTTGCATACAACTGATGTTAAGCTTACAGGTCTATAATTTCCTGGATCTGATTTTTTGCCCTTCTTAAATAATGGGAAAACGTGGGCTGTACGCCAATCCACTGGGACTCTGCCAGTTGAAAGAGAGTCACAAAAGATACGATAAAGGGGTTTATCTATAACTGAACTTAATTCCCTTAGGACCAGAGGATGCATGCCATCCGGGCCAGGTGCCTTGTCTATAATTTATTTAGTCTTGCCTTCACTTCTTCCTGCATTAAGTATTTAATATTACAGTTAGAAGATTGATACTCTTCTGCCTCTGTAATTTGCAACAGTGCTGTTTCCTTTGTGAAGACAGAAGCAAAGAAAGCATTTAACAACTCTGCCTTACCTTGGTCATCCACCATTGAGTTCCCACCCTCATCCTTTAGGAGTCCTATACAGTCAACCTTTCTTTTTTTAGAGTTGATGTACTTGTAAAACTTTTTTGGGTTAGATTTGATATCCCTAGCGATTTAATTTTCAGCTTCGATCTTTGCCAGCCTATTTTTTTTTTTTTTACAATTTTTATTGCAATCCTTATAATTGCTTAGTGCAGCCTTGGTCCCCTCCTGTTTTAGGACCTTATAGGCATTCTTTTTCCTCTTCATTTTATCCCTAACCTTTCTATTCATCCATAGAGGCCTTTTTTTATTCCTAGACATTTTGTTTCCATATGGGATATACATAATACAATATTGATTGAGAATAAGTTTAAAAGCTTGCCATTTCCCTTCAGTGTCCTCCCCTTGTAGTACATTATCCCAGTTCACCAAACTTAGTGCCTGCCTAATTTGATTGAACTTTGCTTTTCTAAAATTCATAGTTTTAGTGGTCCCGCTGCCCCATAGCCTATCAGTCCCCAGATCAAACGTTATGTTGTGATCACCATTTCCCAAATGTTCTTGAACCTGCACATTTGATACATTATCTGGTCTATTAGAAATGATCAGATCCAGTAACGCATTCCCCCTAGTTGGTTCTGTTACCATTTGAGTCAAGTAATTGTCCTGTAGTGCTGCCAAAAATCTGCTGCTTTTACCAGAATGGGTAGCCTCAATACCCCAGTCAATGTCTGGAAAGTTGAAGTCGCCCATAACTATGACCAGTGGCGTAGCTAGGGTGTTTGACACCCGGTGCGGATAATTCACCGGCACCCCCCCCCCCCCCCCCCCCAAAAAAAAGCGAAGCGCACAGCGGCAAAAAAATGGGTGTGGACGTGACATCACATGGGTGGGGGTAACTGTAAGGCAGTGAGCTAATATAGGTAGCCAGAATAGTTGCCCCCAGCATAGGTTAGATAGGTAGGTGCCCCCAGCATAGGTTAGATAGGTAGGTGCCCCCAGTATAGGTTAGTTAGGTAGGTGCCTCCAATATAGGTAGCCAGTATAGTTTCCACCAGTATAGGCTAGCTAGGTAGGTAGGTGCCCCCAATACAGGTTATATAGGTAGCTGCCCCCAGTATAGGTTAGATTGGTAGGTGCCTCCAGTGTAGGTTAGATAGGTAGCTGCCCTCCAGTATAGGTTAGATTAGGTAGGTGCCCCCAGTATAGGTTAGATAGGTAGCTGCTGCCCAGTATAGGTTAGATTAGGTAGGTGCCCCTCATTATAAGTTAGATAGGTAGCTGCCCTCAGTATAAGTTAGATAGGTAGCTGCCCCCCAGTATAGGTTAGATAGGTAGCTGCCCTCCAGTATAGGTTAGATAGGTAGCTGCCCCCCCCCCCCCCGGTATAGGTTAGAAAGGTAGCTGCCACCAGTATAGGTTAGATAGGTAGCTGCCCCCCAGTATTGATTAGATTAGGTAGGTGCCCCCCAGTATAGGTTAGATAGGTAGCTGCTGCCCAGTATAGGTTAGATTAGGTAGGTTCCCCCAGTATAGGTTAGATTAGGTAGCTGCCCCCCCAGTAGGTTAGATAGGTAGGTGCCCCCAGTATAGGTTAGTTAGGTAGGTGCCTCCAATATAGGTAGCCAGTATAGTTTCCACCAGTATAGGCTAGCTAGGTAGGTAGGTGCCCCCAATACAGGTTATATAGGTAGCTGCCCCCAGTATAGGTTAGATTGGTAGGTGCCTCCAGTGTAGGTTAGATAGGTAGCTGCCCCCCAGTATAGGTTAGATTAGGTAGGTGCCCCCAGTATAGGTAAGATAGGTAGCTGCTGCCCAGTATAGGTTAGATTAGGTAGGTGCCCCCCATTATAAGTTAGATAGGTAGCTGCCCTCAGTATAAGTTAGATAGGTAGCTGCCCCCCAGTATAGGTTAGATAGGTAGCTGCCCTCCAGTATAGGTTAGATAGGTAGCTGCCCCCCCCCCCCCCGGTATAGGTTAGAAAGGTAGCTGCCCCCAGTATAGGTTAGATAGGTAGCTGCCCCCCAGTATTGATTAGATTAGGTAGGTGCCCCCCAGTATAGGTTAGATAGGTAGCTGCTGCCCAGTATAGGTTAGATTAGGTAGGTTCCCCCAGTATAGGTTAGATAGGTAGCTGCCCCCCAGTATAGGTTAAATTAGGTAGGTTCCCCCAGTATAGGTTAGATAGGTAGGTGCCCCCCAGTATTAGGTAAGTGCCCCCCTAATGGAGGGGGAGCCGCAGCCGCAGGGAGGGCAGCCCCACCTCTCCCTCCCTCCCCCAGGGCTGCCCTCCGTGCTCCCCCCTCCAGACTTCATAGAGCAATGCGCAGGGGAGCCTGTACTAAACGACTTACCTCCCTGCGTTCCCATCGCCGCTCAGTCGCCACTGGTCCTCTGCTCTCCACATACGCTGTTACACACACTGCTTCCTGTTTATCCGGAAGCAGTGTGTGTAACAGCGTATGCGGAGAGGAGAAGACCAGCGGCGATGGGAACGCAGGGAGGTGAGTCGTTTAGCACAGGCTCCCCTGCGCATTGCTCTATGAAGTCTGGAGGGGGGAGCACGGAGGGCAGCCCTGGGGGAGGAAGGGAGGGAGAGGTCGGGCTGCCCTCCCAGCGGCTGCGGCTCTCCCGTCCATACAGCGCACCCCTTCTAGGGCGGCTGGGGTCACCCCACCTGGTGCGGGTCGCACCCCCCGCATCCCCCTCACGACGCTAGTGACTATGACCTCAACTATGCTAGAACACAGATACGAACAAGGCCTGAGTGCTACCACGTTGTGATCGCAACGACAGACAACCAGCAACTGAACAGCCAGCAGTATATATACTAAAACACTCTCCAGCCCCTCCCTAAGTGCTGGACCAATGAAACGAAGCAGAGTTGTCAGCTGACCCTTTTCTGACTGCCATATAAGTTCTGCCTCTCTGCGCGCACGCGTGTCATTCTGAGCCTTGGTGGACTATCAGTCCCAGCCACACCAGTACTGTCTTGTAATGTGTTTGCTGACCTGTGCGCTGGGTTGGTCGCACCGCCATCAGCACCGGCGGCGGCCTCCCCGCACTGGGTCAGACTGTTCGCAACTAGCCCATGCGTGCTAACCGCGTTTTTTCCGGCGTTTTTTCCGCGTTCCGCCATGCCATGCGCGGAAAGAGCCGCCTTCCGCGTTTCTTCACAGTACCCCCCCTCCCCCCCCCCCGAGGAGTGGACTCCGGACAGCTCCTTCCAGGCTTTTCCGGATGTAAAGTGTGGAATTCCCTCTTCAAATTATCAGCATGCATGCGGCCCTCAGGTACCCACATTCTTTCCTCAATACCATACCCCTTCCAGTGCACTAGATATTGTACTGCGTTCTGCACTAAACGTGAGTCCAAAATTTTCTCTACTTCATACTCAGGTTAACTATCCACCATCACAGGAGGAGGAGGAGTGGGACCCACATGAACCGCTGGTTTGAGCAGGGACACGTGAAAAGACCTTACCCCACGCATGCTGGCGGGAAGATCAACGGTATAAGTAACGTTGTTGATCTTTTTAGCTACCGGGAAAGGACCCACAAACCTGGGACCAAGCTTGTCTGAGGGTTGTCTCAGGGTCAAGTGACGTGTGGACACCCAAACCAAGTCTCCTGGTTGGAACCTCCACTCTAAACAACGTCTCTTGTCAGCTTGACCCTTTTGACTCTGAAATGCCCTTTCCAAATTACTTCTCACCGTCCACCAAATATCTTTAAATGACTTCTACCAGGCCTCCAGAGTGGGAAACTGAGTGGAGGCTACTGGCAGAGGGGAGATTTTGGGTGATCTCCCTGTCACTACCCGGAACGGAGAAAAACCAGAAGAAGAACTCTTCAAATTATTCTGTGCAAATTCTGCGAAGGGCAGAAATTTCACCCTGTCATTCTGCGCCTCCGCAACATAACATCTCAAGAACTGCTCCAATGACTGATTGATCCGTTCAGTCTGCCCATTGGTCTGTGGGTGGTAGCCCGACGAGAATGACAGCTTCATGCCCATTTGGTGGCAAAATGCCCTCCAGAATCTAGAGACGAATTGGACTCCCCGATCTGACACTATGTTGTCCGGAATGCCATGCAGCCGGAAAACGTGGACGATGAACAAGTCGGCCAATTCCTGGGCCGAGGGGAGTCCTTTCAAGGGCACGAAATGGGCCATCTTGCTGAAGCGGTCGACTACCACCCAAATGACCGACATGCCTTCAGACCTGAGAAGCTCACCCACAAAATCCATGGACAAGTGGGTCCATGGTTCACTCGGGGCGGGCAAAGGCTGCAAGGTACCGACAGGTGCCAGCCGGGAGGGCTTGCTTTTTGCACATATTGCACACTCCTTAACAAACTCCTTGCAATCTGCTGATAAGGAAGGCCACCAGGCACACCTGGCCACGAGATCTTTTGTTCTGGATTCTCCAGGATGTCCAGCATTCTTGTGCGCATGGAACATTTCTAAGATCTGGAGACGGAAAGGCAGAGGAATGAACATCACCCCTTCAGGTTTCCCTTCCCGGATGTCCTGCTGAAAGGGACTTAAAGTCTCCTTCCAGTCTTCCCAAGTCTCAGTTGCAGCCAGCACCAATTTCTGTGGAACAATAGCCTCTGGGATGGAGGGTTGTGCTGTCTCTGGCTCAAAGCACCTGGACAAAGCATCCGCCTTAACATTCTTGCTCCCTGGAGTATAAGTAATAATAAATCTGAATCGAGAAAAAAATAACGACCATCGAGCCTGACGGGAACTCAACCTCTTAGCCCCCTCGATGTATTCCAGGTTCTTGTGATCAGTGTAAACCGTGATCATATGTTCTGCTCCCTCTAACCAATGTTGCCATTCTTCAAAAGCCAATTTAATGGCCAGGAGCTCCCTGTTACCTATATCGTAGTTTCTCTCTGCTGGGGAGAACCTACGAGAGAAGTAGGCACATGGGTGCATTCGACCCTGCAAGCCTGACCGCTGAGACAGCACAGCCCCCACCCCGACCTCTGAGGCATCTACCTCAACAACAAAGGGAAATGAAGTGTCCACGTGTCTAAGGATAGGTGCAGAGCAAAATAGATCCTTCAGGGTGGAAAATGCTTGTAAAGCTTCAGGAGGCCAATGAGTAGTATCTGCCCCTTTCTTGGTAAGACTGGTGAGGGGTGCAATGACTGTGGAATACCCTTTAATGAACCTTCTATAGTAGTTCGCGAAGCCTAAAAACCGCTGCAGAGACTTCAACCCAACCGGCTGAGGCCATTCCAGAACCGCAGAAACTTTGGCAGGGTCCATAGACAGGCCTGAGGTGGAGATAATGTATCCCAGAAAGGTGACGGATGTTACTTCGAAGATACATTTCTCCAGTTTAGCGTAAAGTGAGTTCCGCCTCAGTTTGTCCAACACAATTCGTACATGGGTCCTATGCTCAGAGAGGTTGTTGGAAAAAATAAGTATATCATCTAGATATACTAGAACGAATTTCCCCAACACCTCCCTGAAGACCTCATTGATGAGCTCCTGAAAAACGGCTGGGGCATTACATAACCCGAAGGGCATCACCAGGTATTCGTAATGCCCGTCGGGCGTATTAAAGGCTGTTTTCCACTCATGGCCCTTTCTTATTCGTATCAGGTTGTACGCGCCCCGTAAGTCTAACTTCGAAAAGATCTTAGTATTGGTGACCTGTGTGAATAAGTCGTCTATCAGGGGCAGCGGATAGCGATTCTTCACCGTAATCTTATTCAGGCCCCTGTAATCAATGCAGGGCCGCAGGCCTCCGTCTTTTTTTTTAACAAAAAAGAAACTTGCCCCAGCAGGCGACCGGGACGGGCGAATGAAACCCTTGGCCAAATTTTCACGGATGTATTCTTGCATGGCCAATTTTTCGGGCCCAGATAAATTGTACAAATGGCCCCGGGGGGGCATACAACTTGAACGGAGATCGATGGGACAGTCGAAAGGGCAATGTGGGGGTAATTTGTCTGCTGCCTTGGGACAAAATACGTCAGAATATTCCAAATACTGCTCAGGAACCCCCTCCACCTGAATCCTGGTTTGGCCCAAAGTCACCTTCCCTAAACATTGCTGAAAACAATGATCTGACCAGGAAATTAATTGACTGGTGGCCCAGTCAATGTGCGGAGAATGAAGGTGTAGCCATGGCATGCCAAGTATAATAGTGGACGTAGTCATGTGTAATACAAAAAACTGTAATTTTTCCCAATGCAAAACCCCCACAGTGATTCCAACCTCTGGTGTCTGGGACAACGGACGATTCCTCTGCAGAGGAGAATCGTCCACTGCCGTGACCTGAATGGGAGGTTCCACCGCTGTGAGTGGAATACAGAGCCGGATTAAGGCTAAATGGGGCCCTAAGCAAAGTAACTGATTTGGGCCCCACCATCATGTCGTAATAGAATCAAAAGATGCAGCTGCACAGCAATATGTCACACACACCGGGCAGCCGAGCTACTGGTTGCTATGGGCAACAGCACGCTTTCCTCTGTGGGTGCACAATGCAGGGAATAGCAGCGGCAAAATGCAGAGTGAGAGATGAATGGCTGGGACATTTGCACTCAGGGGCTGGAGCACCCCTGTGAAGAGGGCGCCAGATATCACAGCAGCAGCACTTTCCCCCTGCATCTCCAGCCTGGCAATAGCAGAAAGCTCTGGACACCGCCAAACCGGAAGCCGTTCCCCAGACAGAATTACATAACCACTCCCACCACCGAACAACCAATTTCCTCCCAAACTAGACAGCCACCATGCAGCCTCCATCCCAGTGAATACGATAGTCCAGCAGAGAAGGCAGCCGCAGTGGGGGAGAATGACAGCACCAGATGAATCACATTCACCTATTGCGATCCAAGCAATAGAGGTCCCGTCATCCGGAGCCCATCTGTCTCCTCTAGAGTACTGCCGCTCTGTTACTACTACTATTACTACTTCCTACTTCATGTCTGATCTGAGAATCAGGAAGTTCAGAGCGAGCGGCTGCACTGTAGAAGAGACAGATGGGTTTCAGAAGACGGGATCTCTATTGCTTGGATCATGGATAGGTGAGTGAGCGTTTGCCATCTGCTGCTATCATTCTTGCTGCAGCTGTGGTTCTCTGTGGGAAGGGAGGGTGGAGTGGGCAGCGGCAGAGCGCACAGTAGCAGGAGGGGGACCTAGGAGGAGAGCCTGGCTCTGAAGACAATCAGCAGCGCACGGCATCATTTGACAAGACAAGACAAATAACATTTATATCGCGCTTTTCTCCTGGTGGACTCAAAGCGCCAGAGCTGCAGCCACTAGGACGCGCCCTATAGGCAGTAGCAGTGTTAGAGAGACTTGCCTACGGTCTCCTACTGAATAGGTGCTGGCTTACTGAATAGTCAGAGCTGAGATTCGAACCCTGGTCTCCTGTGTCAGCGGCAGAGCCCTTAAAGGGACTCCAAGCAGTGCCTGTGGATATGCCTTTAAGCATACCCACAACTAATTCATTACATCCTCACACCTACCAGCATGAGGTTTGTAATTATATCCCCCTGGGTTCCTTATATTTCATTGCATTGTGCTGAATCGAGCTGCCAACTTTGGAGAAAAGTCGTCCTGTGGCCGTGATTTCGATTGTGAAAATATCAAAAACTAAAAGGCATAGAGCAGCTGTTTATATATCATTGGAAAGAGGAGAAAAAGAGCTTTAAAATGATATGCACATTTCCATAGTTACTGCACTGCTCAGAGTCCCTTTAACCATTATACCATCCAGCCACCGCTGACTTTGGAGAAAAGTCGTCCTGTGGCCGCGATTTTGATCGCGAAAATATCGAAAACTAAAAGGCATAGAGCAGCTGTTTATATATCATTGGAAAGAGGAGAAAGAGAGCTTCAAAATGATATGAATCTTTCCATAGTTACTGCACTGCTCAGAGTCCCTTTAACCATTATACCATCCAGCCACCGCTGACTTTGGAGAAAAGTCGTCCTGTGGCCGTGATTTCAATCGTGAAAATATCGAAAACTAAAGGGCATAGAGCAGCTGTTTATATATCATTGGAAAGAGGAGAAAGAGAGCTTTAAAATGATATGAATCTTTCCATAGCTACTGCACTTCTCAGAGTCCCTTTAACCATTATACCATCCAGCCACCGCTGACTTTGGAGAAAAGTCGTCCTGTGGCCGCGATTTCAATCGCGAAAATATCGAAAACTAAAAGGCATAGAGCAGCCGTTTAGATATCATTGGAAAGAGGAGAAAGAGAGCTTTAAAATGATATGCATCTTTCCATAGTTACTGCACTGCTCAGAGTCCCTTTAACCATTATACCATCCAGCCACCGCTGACAGGATGGCAAGGGCTGGTTTATGTGCTAATGGGGCCCCTTTGACTCTGAATGGGGCCCCAAGCGACTGCTTTTGTTGCCTGGTCGGTAATCCGGCCCTGGTGGAATACCCAATCTTTTAGCGAACTCAAAATCCATAAAATTAGCCGCAGAGCCTGAATCAATAAAGGCTTCCGTGGCCTCGGTCTTACAGGGAACTGTACAGGGAAAAAGCAACCGTTTTTCTTCTAGGGGTACGAGTCGAGCGCCTAGGGTGTTACCCCCTACAACTCCTAGGCAGTAGCGTTTCCCGGCTTATTGGGACAGTTTCATACTCTATGCCTTCCTTCCGCGCAATATAGACACAGCTGTTCAGTCATTCTCCGTCTTCGCTCCACCTGGGTCAGTCTCGACCGACCAATCTGCATCGGCTCGGGTGGAGACAGGACCGTAGAAGATGAGACAGGAGGAGATGGAGTCACTAAGGGTGCAGCGGGGGGTGCAGCGTAAGATGTCAACCTGACACGATGACTGCCCCTGGTCTGTCTCTGATGGCGTAGCCTGCGATCGATGCGAACGGCCGATGAAATGGCCTCATCGACTGTTCTGGGCTCGGGCTGACTCAGCATCAGATCGGAGACCTCATCAGATAAACCTGACAGAAAACAATCAAGCAGGGCATAGGTGTCCCACCTGGCAGTAACTGACCACCTTCTAAATTCAGCCGCATAATCTTCGACCGGACCTTTGCCTTGCCGCAAAAGCTTGAGCTTCCGCTCAGAGGTCGAGGCAAGGTCCGGGTCATCGTAAATTATTGCCATGGTGTAACGATCGGTGAAGTACAGAGAGGTCTGATTACCGGTGACCTGCAGCGTCACGGGGAATACAGACGTATACCAGATTATATGTGATCTGCAGTATCACCGATAATCCAATATACTGGCTAACCTCTGTTCACCTGAGTAGAGTGTAGTGTTTGGTGTAACAGTAACACTAAGAGGCCGAGGCCTTGGTGCAGCAAGGAGAACTGCACGGATTCCTTCCGCAGACCTGAGCTCTCCAAGACAGGAGGAGTCAGACTGACAGTAGGAAGGAAAGTCCACGAGTGACCCTCAGAAGGAAGTATCACTATGAGGACTGGGAACCTCCTCCAATCGTGAGGTCGGTTCTCGAGGTCGGACAAGCCAGATTGTAACACACGGACAGATAAAGTACAAATACGGTAGGCAAAGGCGGAGTCAAAGTACAGGCAGGATTCGGCAACGGGGTATCAGATATATCGGGGTACAAAAATCGGGAGGCAGAAACAGAGTCTAGGAACGAGCCGAGGTTCGGCAACAGGGTATCAGAAATATCGAGGTACAAGATCAGAGTTCAGGCGGATAGTCGAGGCAGGCAGAAGTCATAACAAATAATCACAATCAAACTAGTACTTTAGCTATCAAAATCTATCTAAGTGTAGGATTACAGCTCCAGCTGGTCCCGGCACACTTAAGGATCTGACTACGGATCTGGGTGCTCCCACATATGTGATCGCAACGCCAGACACCAGATGAATGAACAGCCAGCAGTATATATACATTAGGTGTCCCCCAGCACCTCCCTGATTGCTGGACCAATGGGAAGTGGAGCTATGGTCAGCTGACCTGCCTGGTCAGCTGACTCTCCCCTGGTGTCATAAGTTTTGTCTGAGTGCGCGCGCGCGCGCGTCACTCTGAATCTTGAGGGACTATGAGTCCCAGCCAGCACAGCCCCGCTCTGCGGTGTCTCCGCAACGGGGACCTGCCGGCTAACCGCCGCATCCAGCGCGGTGGTTTCGCCGCTCTCTGCCGGCTGATGCACGGAGGTAGCCGCCTCATGATGTGAGGAGGCGGCTGCCTCTCCGTGCGAGTAGCTGCCGTGTGCGGAAGGAGCCGCCCGCCGCTGGCTCATGGCGGCGGCTCCTCCGCGCTTTCTCACAGTACCCCCCCCCCCCCGAGGAGTGGACTCCGGACAGCTCCTTCCAGGTTTACCTGGATGTACAGTATGAAATTCTTTCACTAACTCGTCCGCATGCATGCGATTCCCAGGTACCCATTGTCTCTCCTCAATGCCGTACCCCTTCCAATGTACGATATACTGCACCGAGTTCTGTACCATACGTGAATCTATGATCTTTTCCACTTCATACTCGGGTTGGGCATCAACTAAGACAGGAGGAGGAGGGGTGGGACCCCCCTGGGCTGCGGGTTTGAGAAGTGATACGTGGAAAGACCTTACTCCACGCATGCTGGTGGGAAGATCAACGGAGTATGTGACATTGTTAATCTTCCTAGTAACCGGAAATGGACCCACGAACCTGGGACCAAGTTTGTCAGAGGGTTGTTTCAGGGTCAGGTGACGGGTTGACACCCAAACCAAATCTCCTGGTTGGAATTTCCACTCCAACGAGCGTCTCTTGTCAGCCTGACTTTTCTGGCTCTGGAATGCTTTTACAAGATTATTCTTGATGATCCACCACATATCCTTAAATGACCTTAGCCACGTCTCCAAGGCTGGAAACGGAGTGGCCGCAACTGGTAATGGGGAGAATTTGGGCAGTTTACCTGTCACAATCTGAAATGGGCAGAAACCTGAGGACGAACTCTTTAAGTTATTGTGGGCAAATTCTGCATAAGGTAAATACTTAACCCAATCACTCTGTGCCTCAGCAACGTAGCATCTCAGAAATTGTTCCAACGACTGATTGACCCTCTCTGTCTGGCCATTAGTCTGTGGATGGTACCCCGAGGAAAACGACAATTTCATGCCCATTTGGTGACAAAATGCCCTCCAAAATTTCGAAATAAACTGAACTCCCCGATCAGATACAATGTCTTCTGGAATGCCATGCAACCTGAAGACATGGATAATAAATAAATCGGCCAGTTCCTGGGCCGAAGGGAGTCCTTTCAAAGGCACGAAGTGGGCCATTTTACTAAAACGGTCAACCACCACCCAAATATCTGACATGCCTTCAGATCTAGGAAGCTCTCCCACAAAATCCATGGACAAATGGGTCCATGGTTCACTCGGGGTGGGTAAAGGCTGCAAAGTACCTACAGATGCCAGCCGGGAGGGCTTGCTTTTAGCGCACACCGCACATTCCCTGACAAACTCTCTACAGTCAGCGGCTAGCGAAGGCCACCATGCACATCTGGCCACGAGATCCTGCGTCCTAGCCGCTCCCGGATGCCCCGCGTTCTTATGGGAGTGAAACATCTCCAAGATCTGGAGACGGAATGGTAACGGAACAAATAATACCCCGTCCGGTTTCCCTTCTGGGATATCCTGCTGAAAAGGACTTAAAGTCTCTTTCCAGTCCTCCCAAGTCTCGGTGGCGGCCAACACCATACTACGTGGGACAATGGTCTCAGGAACAGGGGGCTGTGCTGTCTCTGGCTCAAAACACCTAGAAAGTGCGTCTGCCTTGGTAATTTTTACTCCCTGGCGTATACGTGATCAAGAATGAAAATCTCGAGAAAAATAGAGACCATCGAGCCTGCCTTGGGCTTAACCTTTTAGCCCCCTCGATGTATTCTAGGTTTTTGTGGTCGGTATAAACTGTGATAGAGTGCTCAGCTCCCTCTAGCCAATGGCGCCACTCTTCAAAGGCCAATTTGATGGCTAGGAGCTCCCTGTTGCCTATGTCATAGTTTCTCTCTGCCGGAGAGAACCTTCGGGAAAAATAGGCACATGGGTGAAGTCTACCCTGTAGACCAGAACGTTGGGACAGCACAGCCCCCACCCCGATCTCTGAGGCGTCTACCTCAACAATAAATGGAACAGAAGTGTCCACGTGTCTAAGAATGGGTGCTGAACAGAACAACCTTTTTAACTTAGAAAACGCTTGTACTGCCTCGGGAGACCAATGAGTAGTGTCTGCCCCCTTTTTAGTAAGGTTAGTGAGCGGGGCGACTACTGTGGAGTACCCCTTTATAAACCTTCTATAATAGTTCGCGAACCCCAGGAACCGTTGCAATGATTTTAACCCCACCGGCTGCGGCCACTCCAGGACCGCGGAGACTTTGGCAGGGTCCATAGACAACCCTGAGGTGGAGATTATATACCCCAGAAAGGCAACCGATGTGACCTCAAAAATACATTTTTCGAGTTTGGCGTATAAGAGATTCTGCCTCAGTTTGTCTAATACCATCCTGACATGGGTTCTGTGCTCTGGGAGGTTGCTAGAAAAAATGAGAATGTCGTCTAGATAGACTAAAACAAATTTTCCCAACACCTCCCGAAAAACCTCATTGATGAGTTCTTGGAAGACGGCCGGGGCATTACACAACCCGAAGGGCATCACTCTATACTCGTAGTGCCCATCCGGGGTATTGAAGGCCGTCTTCCATTCATCGCCTTTCCTTATACGCACCAGGTTGTATGCCCCCCGTAAGTCCAGTTTTGAAAATATGCTGGCCTCTGTGACCTGTGTGAACAAATCGTCTATAAGTGGTAACGGGTAGCGATTTTTCACAGTGATTTTATTGAGGCCTCGGTAATCGATGCAAGGCTGTAAACCCCCATCTTTCTTTTTAACAAAAAAGAAGCCTGCCCCAGCGGGCGACCGAGACGGCCTAATGAAGCCCTTAGCCATGTTCTCACGAATGTATTCCTGCATGGCAAGTTTCTCGGGGCCGGATAAGTTATATAAATGGCCTCGAGGAGGCATACAACCGGAACGAAGGTCAATGGGACAGTCGAATGGACGATGAGGGGGTAACTTATCCGCGGCCTTGGGACAAAACACATCGGCATAATCTGCGTATTGTTCTGGTACACCCTCCACCTGTACCTTAGTTAGGCCCAATGTCAGTTTTCCCAAACACTGCTGGAAACAATGAGGAGACCATGCTGTCAACTGTCCTGTGGCCCAGTCTATTTGTGGGGAATGAACCTGCAACCAAGGCATGCCTAGGATAATAGTGGAGGTGGACATGTGTAAAACAAAAAATGATAATTGTTCCCCATGTAGTACCCCTATGGTGATCTTCACCTCCGGAGTCTGAGACAGTGCATGATTCCGTTGTAGAGGGGAATCGTCTACTGCCGTGACCTGAATGGGGGGTCTCACAGGAGTGAGGGGGATACCCAACTCCTGCGCGAACTCAAAATTCATAAAATTGGCCGCTGAGCCTGAATCAATAAATGCCTCAGTGGCCATAGACTTATTCTCCCATGTAACCGTACAAGGGAGCAGTAATTTCTTTTCCTTAAAGGGTGCAGTTTGTGTGCCTAGGGTGTCACCCCCCACTACTCCTAGGCAAACTCGTTTCCCGACCTGTTAGGACAGTTTCGCACTCTATGCCCTGCTGCTGCACAGTACAGGCACAGCTGTTCTGTCATTCTCCGCCTTCGCTCCACCTGAGTCAGTCTCGACCGACCAATCTGCATTAGCTCGGGCGGTGGTAAGGCCGGGGAGGGTGAGACAGGCGGAGAAGGTGTTACTAGGGGTGTAGCAGACGGTGCCGCGTACGATGTCACCCTTACACGGTGACTGCCCCTAGCCTGCCTCTGATGGCGCAACCTGCGATCCACTCGAATGGCCGATGATATGGCCTCCTCAACTGTCTTGGGTTCGGGTACAGTTAACATTAGGTCGGAAACCTCTTCCGACAACCCAGACAGGAAGTAGTCCATGAGGGCAAAATTATCAAATCTCGAGGTGACCGACCACCTACGGAACTCTGCCGCATAATCCTCGACCGACCCTCTGCCTTGTCGTAAGAGTTTGAGCTTCCGCTCTGAGGATGCAGCAAGGTCAGGGTCGTCGTAGATTATGGCCATGGCCTTAAAGAATTCCTCCACTGAGGTCAAGGCAGTATCGGTAGCCGGCAGGTTATATGCCCATGACTGGGAGTCTCCAGTCAACAAAGTTTTAATGAAAATGACCCGTTGGGTCTCAGTCCCCGAGGATCGGGGCCTTAACTCAAAATATGACAACACTCTACTCCTGAAATTCCGGAAGTCAGACTTGTGGCCGGAAAACTTATCTGGGACAGGCATACGTATGTCATCACTATGAGGGGATCGCACTGAATCAACTGATGTCTGGAGGGTTCTCACAGAGCCTGATAAGGCATCAATTAAGGCTTTGTGCTGGCTTAGTGATTGATGAATGCTATCCACCGAAGTGGCAAGCACAGTCAGAGGATCAGTGCGTTCCATCAGTATTTTGGTCTGGCGTTCTGTAACGATCGGTGAAGTACAGAGAGGTCTGATTACCGGTGACCTGCAGCGTCACGGGGAATACAGACGTATACCAGATTATATGTGATCTGCAGTATCACCGATAATCCAATATACTGGCTAACCTCTGTTCACCTGAGTAGAGTGTAGTGTTTGGTGTAACAGTAACACTAAGAGGCCGAGGCCTTGGTGCAGCAAGGAGAACTGCACGGATTCCTTCCGCAGACCTGAGCTCTCCAAGACGGGAGGAGTCAGACTGACAGTAGGAAGGAAAGTCCACGAGTGACCCTCAGAAGGAAGTATCACTATGAGGACTGGGAACCTCCTCCAATCGTGAGGTCGGTTCTCGAGGTCGGACAAGCCAGATCGTAACACACGGACAGATAAAGTACAAATACGGTAGGCAAAGGCGGAGTCAAAGTACAGGCAGGATTCGGCAACGGGGTATCAGATATATCGGGGTACAAAAATCGGGAGGCAGAAACAGAGTCTAGGAACGAGCCGAGGTTCGGCAACAGGGTATCAGAAATATCGAGGTACAAGATCAGAGTTCAGGCGGATAGTCGAGGCAGGCAGAAGTCATAACAAATAATCACAATCAAACTAGTACTTTAGCTATCAAAATCTATCTAAGTGTAGGATTACAGCTCCAGCTGGTCCCGGCACACTTAAGGATCTGACTACGGATCTGGGTGCTCCCACATATGTGATCGCAACGCCAGACACCAGATGAATGAACAGCCAGCAGTATATATACATTAAGTGTCCCCCAGCACCTCCCTGATTGCTGGACCAATGGGAAGTGGAGCTATGGTCAGCTGACCTGCCTGGTCAGCTGACTCTTCCCTGGTGTCATAAGTTTTGTCTGAGTGCGCGCGCGCGCGTCACTCTGAATCTTGAGGGACTATGAGTCCCAGCCAGCACAGCCCCGCTCTGCGGTGTCTCCGCAACGGGGACCTGCCGGCTAACCGCCGCATCCAGCGCGGTGGTTTCGCCGCTCTCTGCCGGCTGATGCACGGAGGTAGCCGCCTCATGATGTGAGGAGGCGGCTGCCTCTCCGTGCGAGTAGCTGCCGTGTGCGGAAGGAGCCGCCCGCCGCTGGCTCATGGCGGCGGCTCCTCCGCGCTTTCTCACACATGGCTTTGAAAAATTCCTCTACGGAGGTAAGGGCTGTGTCCCCAGTGGGCAAACTGTATGCCCATGTCTGAGAATCGCCTGATAATAAGGTTTTAATAAATGTGACCCTTTGGGTCTCGGTCCCCGAGGATCGGGGTCTCAACTCAAAATAAGACAACACTCTACTCCTAAAATTTCGAAAGTCAGATCTGTGGCCAGAAAATCTTTCGGGTACGGGCATACGTATGTCAACGCTAGTAGGGGATCGCACCTCATCCACTGATGTCTGGAGGGTTTGTACATAGGGCATGAATTAACGCTTGGTGATTACCCAGCACTTGATTGATGTTATCCACCGAAGCGGCAAGTGCGCCCAGACGGTCAGTGTGTGCGTCCATATTGTTTGGGTCTGTCGTTCTGTAACGATCGGTGTAACACAGAGAGGGTCTGATTACCGGTGATCTGCAGTATCACCGAGAATGCAGAATATACCCGATTATAGATGATCTGCAGTATCACCGATAATTAGATATATTTACTAACCTCTGGACACCTGAGTAGTAAGAGTGTTTGGTGTAACAATATACTTCAAGAACGGCACCACAGGAGGAGGTGCAGGAGCAGTAAGGAGAACTGCCCGGAAGTAAGTTCCTTCCTATGGCCTAGACTCTCCCGGGGGAGGAGCTAGGCTAAGAGTAGGAAGGACAGAGCGTGAGTGACACCAATGAGGGGGTGTCACTAACAGGTCTGGGAACTGCCTCTAACAGTAAGGCCAGTTCTCGAGGTCGGACAATCCAGGTCGTTAACACACAGACAGATAAGGTACAGATTCAGGAGACAGATTCGTAATCCAATAGACAGGCAGGGTTCGGCAACGGGTATCAGGGGTAGCTAGGTACAGAGTCAGAAGGCAAAAACAGAGTTCAGGTACTAGCAGAGTTTGGCAACAGGGTATGAGAAAATAGCAAGGTACAGAATCAGAATTCAGGAGGATAGTCAGGCAGGCAACAGGTCATAACAAATAATACAGTTCAAATTCCTAACACTAAGGTGTGAGGTCCGTGATCGTCAACACCTTTGGAAACTATGCTAGAACACAGATACGAACAAGGCCTGAGTGCTACCACGTTCTGATCGCAACGACAGACAACCAGCAACTGAACAGCCAGCAGTATATATATACTAAAACACTCTCCAGCCCCTCCCTAAGTGCTGGACCAATGAAACGAAGCAGAGTTGTCAGCTGACCCTTTTCTGACTGCCATATAAGTTCTGCCTCTCTGCGCGCACGCGCGTCATTCTGAACCTTGGTGGACTATCAGTCCCAGCCACACCAGTACTGTCTTGTAATGTGTTTGCTGACCTGTGCGCTGGGTTGGTCGCACCGCCATCAGCACCGGCGGCGGCCTCCCCGCACTGGGTCAGACTGTTCGCAACAAGCCCATGCGTGCTAACCGCCGCGTCAGACGCAGCGGTTTTTCCGCGTTCCGCCATGCCATGCGCGGAAAGAGCCGCCTCCCGCTGACTTATAGCGGCGGCTCTTCCGCGTTTCTTCACACACATCTTCACAATCTTCTTCCAACTCATCGTTGAGGACAGCTGTAAAAGAATTCTTAACAAAGAGACAAACCCCTCCACCTTTTTTCCCTGTTCTATCCCTACTAAACACATTGTATCCTTTTAAATTAGCTATCCAGTCATGGCTTTTATCCATCCATGTCTCGGTTATTCCCACAATGTCATAGCCTTTGTCATTCAGAATGAACTCTAGTTAGTCTATTTTATTTGCAAGGCTCCGAGCATTGGTTACCATGCACTTTATATTTTTACCACCACATTTACCAATTTTGTTTACATGAAATGGGCTACTTGACGTTTTACCAGCCTCCTTAATCTTTACACTGTCCCCACCCCCCTCTCCACCCCCCATAATGTTAGGCTCCCACTGTCTTTTTACCTTATGTTGTCTACATATTGAGACTTTATCCTCCCGCCTCCCCCCAGATCCTAGTTTAAAATCTCCTCCAACCGTTTAGCCATCTTCTCCCCCAATGCAGCTGCACCCTCCCCATTAAGGTGCAGCCCATCCCTGCTGTAGAACCTGTAGTCGACTGCAAAGTCTGCCCAGTTCTCCAGGAACCCAAACCCTTCCTTCCTACACCAATTTCTCAGCCACTTATTTAACTCCCTAAGCTCCCTCTGTCTCTCAGATGTAGCACGTGGCACTGGCAGTATTTCAGAGAACACCACCTTGGAGGTCCTTGCTTTAAGTTTATCTCCAAGTACCTGAAAATCATTTTTGAGGACCTTCCATCTCCCACTAACTTTGTCATTGGTGCCAATGTGTACCATGACAGCTGGGTCTTTCCCAGCCCCGCCCAATAATCTGTCAATTCTTTCCGCTACATGCCAAACCCGAGCACCCGGGAGGCAACAGACTGTACGGCATTCACGGTTTCTTCGACAGATTACCCTATCTGTGCGCCTAATAATTGAAACCCATACCACCAGTACCTGTCTAGCCTTAGCTGCACTCTTATTCTCTTTCTCGTTACAGCAGTCTGCCCCTTGGTTGCTAAGGAGCACATCCTGCTGCAGCATTGCTACTCCCCCCCCCCCCCCCCCCCCCCACGAGTAACATGTCAGCCGCGATCGGCGGCACCAGCCCCCCCCACGAGTGACATGTCAGCCGCGATTGGCGGCACCTACACCGCAGCCCAATCCCCCCCCCCCGCGCAGCCGCGATCGGCGGCACCTACCCCGCAGCCCAATTCCCCCCCCCCCCCCGCGAGTGACATGTCAGCCGCGATCGGCGGCACCTACCCCGCAGCCCAATCCCCCCCCCCCCCCCGCGAGTGACATTTCAGCCGCGATCGGCGGCACCTACCCCGCAGCCCAATCCCCCCCCCGCGAGTGACATGTCAGCCGCGATCGGCGGCACCAGCCCCCCCCACGAGTGACATGTCAGCCGCGATCGGCGGCACCTACACCGCAGCCCAATCTCCCCCCCCCCCCCCCGCGAGTGACATTTCAGCCGCGATCGGCGGCACCTACCCCGCAGACCAATCCCTCCACCCCCCACCCCCCCCCCTGCGAGTGACATTTCAGCCGCGATCGGCGGCACCTACCCCACAGCCCAATCCCCCCCCCCGCGAGTGACATTTCAGCCGCGATCGGCGGCACCTACCCCGCAGCCCAATCCCCCCCCGCGAGTGACATGACAGCCGCGATTGGCACAGCAACGATTGCGAACAAAATGACTGACATCGCAATCTCCCGCAACACGACCGACATCGCAATCGCCCACAAAACAACCGACATCGCGATCGCAAACAAAACGACGACATCGCAATCTCCCGCAAAACGACGACATCGCAATCTCCCGCAAAACGACCGACATCGCAATCGCCCACAAAACGACCGACATCGCGATCGCAAGCAAAACGACCCCCCCCGCGCAGCCGCGATCGGCGGCACCTACCCCGCAGCCCAATCCCCCCACCCTCCCGCGAGTGACATTTCAGCCGCGATCGGCCGCACCTACCCCGCAGCCCAATCCCCCCCGCGAGTGACATGTCAGCCGCGATCGGCGGCACCTACCCCGCAGCCCAATCCCCCCCCCCCGCGAGTGACATTTCAGCCGCGATCGGCGGCACCTACCCCGCAGCCCAATCCCCCCACCCCACCTGCGAGTGACATGTCAGCCGCAATCGGCGGCACCAGCCCCCCCACGAGTGACATGTCAGCCGCGATCGGCGGCACCTACACCGCAGCCCAATCTCCCCCCCCCCCCGCGAGTGACATTTCAGCCGCGATCGGCGGCATCTACCCCGCAGACCAATCCCTCCACCCCCCACCCCCCCTGCGAGTGACATTTCAGCCGCGATCGGCGGCACCTACCCCACAGCCCACACAGACCGACATCGCGATCGCAAACAAAACGACAACATCGCAATCTCCCGCAAAACGACGACATCGCAATCTCCCGCAAAACGACCGACATCGCAATCTCCCGCAAAATGACCGACATCGCAATCGCCCACAAAACGACCGACATCGCAATCGCCCACAAAACGACCGACATCGCGATCGCAAGCAAAACGACCGACATCGCGATCGCAAGCAAAACGCCCCCCCCGTGCAGCCGCGATCGGTGGCACCTACCCCGCAGCCCAATCCCCCCACCCTCCCGCGAGTGACATTTCAGCCGCGATCGGCCGCACCTACCCCGCAGCCCAATCCCCCCCGCGAGTGACATGTCAGCCGCGATCGGCGGCACCTACCCCGCAGCCCAATCCCCCCACCCCCCCGCGAGTGACATTTCAGCCGCGATCGGCGGCACCTACCCCGCAGCCCAATCCCCCCACCCCACCTGCGAGTGACATGACAGCCGCGATTGGCAGCAACGATTGCGAACAAAATGACTGACATCACAATCTCCCGCAAAACGACCGACATCGCAATCGCCCACAAAACGACCGACATCGCGATCGCAAACAAAACGACGACATCGCAATCTCCCGCAAAACGACGACATCGCAATCTCCCGCAAAACGACCGACATCGCAATCTCCCGCAAAATGACCGACATCGCAATCGCCCACATAACGACCGACATCGCAATCGCCCACAAAACGACCGACATCGCGATCGAAAGCAAAACGACCGACATCGCGATCGCTAGCAAAACGACCGACATCGCGATCGCAAGCAAAACGACCGACATCGCAATCTCCCGCAAAATGACCGACATCGCAATCGCCCACATAACGACCGACATCTCAATCGCCCACATAACGACCGACATCTCAATCGCCCACAAAACGACCGACATCGCGATCGCCCGCAAAACGACCGACATCGCAATCGCCCGCAAAACGACCGACATCGCAATCGCCCGCAAAACGACCGACATCGCAATCGCCCGCAAAACGACCGACATCGCAATCGCCCGCAAAACGACCGACATCGCAATCGCCCGCAAAATGACCGACATCGCAATCGTCCACAAAACGACCGACATCGCGATCGCAAGCAAAACGACTGATATCGCAATCGCCCACAAAACGACCGACCTCGCGGTCGCAAGCAAAACGACGACATCGCAATCGCCTGCAAAACGACCGACATCGCGATCGCAAGCAAAACGACCGACATCGCGATCGCAAGCAAAACGACCAACATCGCAATCGCCCGCAAAACGACCGACATTGCGATAGCCCGCAAAACGATCGCGATCGCAAGCAAAACGACCGACATCGCAATTGCCCGCTAAACGACCAACATCGCAATCACCCACAAAAAACGACCGACATAGCAACCGCCCGCAAATTGAATGACATCGCAATCACCTGCCCCCCCCCCCCCCCCCGCCCGCGACTGACAACGCAATCGCTCGCATGGCTCGGAGTGACAGACAATATGCCCCCGTTATGCCTAATACACACGATGCGTTTTCCCGCTCGATCCGCGGGTCGATTAGATTATTTCCAACATGCTCGATTCGGATTTCTATCGTTCCTGCCATCGATTTGGCATAATTAACATGCAAATTGACGGCAGGAACAATCGATATCCGAATCAGGCATGTTGGAAATAATCGAATCGATCCTGATCGAACCGCGGATCGAGCGGGAAAACGCATCTTGTGTACCGAGCATAAGACCAGAGACTGGTAGGAGTGTCTGAGGGCTGGGACTTGGGAGGGCTAATGAATAATTAATCAGGAAGCAGGGTAAGGGAGGATATGACATCACAATTGGCTTCAGACAAGACAATCAAAGATGAAAGCTGCCATGAAATGTCAGGAGCATCATTCTCTGCAAATCCTATATAAAAATTCTGTGAAATCCAAACGTGGACAGTGAAATGCATATGTAATGTAAGTAGAGCCAGTATTTAGCTACTGATATGTGTTTTTGTCTCTGAGACCCTATACCTAACAGCTCCTCTTTAAATCAAATCTATAGTGATCAATATCTTTGAATCAGGATGATGCCATTTATTGGCTAACTTAGAGATGGATAAACAGTGAGCTTTCGGCTTATAAAAAGCCTTCGTCGTACTGTTTCCTGACAAATACTGAAAAACACAGCTTATATACACTGACATGCAGAGGAGAAACATTATTTAGCAAACATAAATGTAATTAGATGCCTCAACTGTTACTGAGGAGGCTTTCCCAGGCATCCTGGCTAAATTGATAAGATCAACAGTTCCCTCAACATGACATGAAGCAGACTCTGGTGATGGGGAGACATCGTAAATTCCGTGATCAAATTGTAACTGGGCTGGTTACATGCACCATTAATTCTAAGCTTAATAATTGTGGCATTTAAAACAAACCAGCACATGAAAGCAAATAAAATGAATAATGACAGTAAACACCATCTTACACAGCATATGGCACACAAAATGAATGAAAAGATAGAAAAATTAAAAATTGTGGCATTTAAAACCCATCGTTCCAGCACAAGAAGTTAGAGTCCTTGTTTAAACCATCTTCTACAGTTCTGAACCAATGTATAAACTTTGTTTCTTGTGTTAGTCTCATGTTTCCCGATTTGAAGCCACCCATTAATACAGTGACTCGAAAATCGCTTAAACTGTGTCCAGGTAAACAAAAGTGTGTTGGTATTGGTAGATCAGTATATTTTGTAAAATCCTTTTTTCTGCTGGTAATAGTGAATCTGTGGTGTTTCAAACGATCATGCAGTGGTTGACTTGTTTCTCCCACATAAATTCCTTTGTGGCATAGTGATCAATGAAAGGGACTGTTGCTATTCATGAAATTGATGCTGATTTGATCAACTAATGCAGACCAACTAATACAGTGTACTTTCTGGGTCACGACTTTTTAAGCTTGCTATTGGAAAAACTTACAGAGCCAGGGAGCAAAGGGGACAGAGGAAGGGGGAGGATGATTGACAAGCTTCATGTATACAGAAGGCTAGCGACAAGCAGATTGTAGTTAGCCTGGCAATATTTTCAGGGGGGTACAGCAGACCCCGGGGGGACTAGCAGCGGCAATAGAGAGACTCAGAGGCATGTGATTTTGCACAGAACATACCTCTGTGTCCTCTTAAGATTTCAAAAACCCGCCTCGGGTTCTCTTTAAATCCTTTTTTTTGTCACTTCATAAAACATTAGCTTAATAAAACAGAAAGCAAAAGAATCAAAAATAACCAATGGCATACCAGCACGTCAGCAGATCAGCTGACAAGCAACACACACACATGGCTAATGTGCGCGTACTGAGAGCGCGTCCGCTGCCTATCCAATGGTCTCGGCGTTCCGCCGTCATGAGTGCCCTGATGATCTTATAATACCCCCTCCTTTAGGAGTGGACTCCGGACACTCCAAACTGAGTTTCCCAGGATTCTTCTCATAAAACTACTTTATTGCTAAATCAGCATGAAGTTTAGCTGGAACCCAAGATCTCTCTTCTGGTCCATATCCTTTCCAGTCAATTGAGAATTGTAATGAATTTCTCAAAATACGAGAATCAAGAATTCTCTCAACCTCAAATTTTTGTTCACCATCAACTTCCATGGGTTAAGGGCGTGGGTTCCAAAGTATTGTAATTAGCTGCGGATTTCAACAGAGAAACATGAAAAGAAGTAACCCCTCTAATGGGCAATTTGACTTTATAGGTTACCTGGTTAATCTTTTCCACAACTGGATATGGACATGGACCAATTAACTTGGGTCCCAGGCAGCTTGGCAGAAGGCTGGCGTAGAGGAATGTGACAGGTAGAGACCCAAACTAAATCTCCAGGCATAAATTCATCCTCAACTGTTTGGTGCATAACAGAAAGACAATTTCTGGGTATTTACAGCATTCCTAAGGTTATTCTATACTTGTTCCCAAATTTGGTTACACCTTGAGGACCATTCCTCAAACTCAGGAAGATTGGAAATACCAGAAAGTGCATTGAACTTAGGGTTAGAACCATACATGATCTAGAAAGGAGACATTTCAGTAGAACTATTAACCTGATTGTTCATAGCAAATTCAGCAAATGGCAAAAACTGAACCTGATCTTCTTGACAATCTGAAACAAAACATCTCAAATACTGTTCCAAAGACTGGTTCATTCTTTCAGTGTGTCCATTAGACTCAGGAGGAAACCCAGAGGAAAAGAAACTCCCAATTTGTCACAAAAAGCATGCCAGAACTAGGAAACAAATTGCACTCCTCTATCAGAAACCATGTTTTCAGGGACACCATGGATTTTAAAAAATATTCTCAACGAAAATATGGGCTAATTCCTTAGCTAATGGAAGTTTAGGAAGGGGTACAAAGTGCTACATCTTACTAAATCTGTCCACCACTACCCAAATGACAGTTTTACCCTGGGAAACTGGAAGATCAACCACAAAATCCATGGACACATGAGACCAAGGCTTTTCAGGAATAGGCAAGGGCAACAAGGTACCTTGAAGTGCAATACATGCCACCTTACTTCGGGCACAAACCGAACATGATTTCACAAAAACATCAACATCTTTACTGATAGAAGGCCACCAAACCCCTCTCCTGAGAAGCTCAATCGTTTTTTTAACCCCAGGATGACCTGCAGATTTAACTTCATGAAAATTGTTTAAAGACTACTTCTCGCAGATCCCAAGGAATAAACCATTTCCCAGGAGGTTTATTCCAAGGTGCCTGGTCTTGAATCTTGAGCAATTGGTTGGAGAGGTCAGGAGACAGTTTACAAGCAGAGATAATGCATTTTTTAGGAATTATGGATACAGGATCCATATTGGAATTTTCTTTCAGAAAACATCTTGATAAGGCATCAGCCTTGACTTTTTAGAACCAGGTTTATAAGTGATGCGAAAATGAAACCTAGAGAAAAAGAGGAGCAACTTTGCCAGATAATTTTTTTAATGAATTTCCTGTAAAAGTTGGCAAACCCCAAAAATTGTTGCAAGGCTCTAAGACTGTTAGGCTGAGGCCATTCTAACACAGCTTTGGCTTTCTCCTGATCCATGGTCAACTCTTTATCAGCGGTCACGTAACCCAGATACACTTGTTTTACCTCAAATATATATTTCTCCAACTTGAACACTTTTCTCACATGGCCACGATGTTCAGACAAAGAAGAAGAAAAGATCAAGATATCATCAAGAAATACAACCATAAATTTGCCAAGGAACTCACAAATTATATCATTAACAAAATGTTGAAATCCTGCAGGAGTGTTACACAGCCCGAAAGGCATAACCAGATATTTGTAATGACCATCTTTAGTATTAAAGGCAGTTTTCCATTCATCATTTTCTCTAATGCGAATAAGGTTATAAGCACCTCTAAGATCTAGTTTGGAGAAAATCTTAGCCCCCACAACCTGAGAGAACAAGTCATCATAAAAGGTAATGGATAACGATTTTTAACAGTAACCTTATTCAACCCTCTATAATCAATGCAAGGTCTCAGACCACCATCTTTTTTCTCTACAAAAAAGAACCCTGCACCAGCTGGTAAGGAAGAGGTTCTGATGAACCCCTTCTGTCAGGAACCGGCCCGCGGCACGCCTGCGTATACGGTTCCCGACTGCGGGTTTGACCAGATTAAGCGGGGAACAGCCTTATTCAAGCTAAAACAAGGCTGGGACCCCTCAGAACACCTCTCACTGCCACCACTAGCTGTTCGCTAGACACTTCCACTCTGCTGTTGAGTCCTTAGCGCGCACTCCGCGTTTTCGTATTCGGGTCAGCTTTGCGCTTAGGCCAAATACGGGAATGCCACGCACCCACACACACACACAGTTGCAATCTTACACTGTCGTGAAGCAAAGACCCACTAACAGTCGTTCTGAACGATACTGTTAGCCACTCTGCTGTCGCTACTCGCACTGGCGTTGTTCGTACGTTGGGTCAGCTGCGCGCTTAGGCCAACGTATGACAAACGCCCCCACACACAATGCAATTACAATTTCATACGGTAGTGTTGCTCAAGCGTACAATTAGGCATGAACTTATACATGGTTACACTTCAGTCTCCTTTAGGCTATGAGTGTTAGTTTAGTACGGCAGAAGTCAAGCTTATTAAATAATAATTTAATATTCCAGAAAAACAGAACAATGCAGAACTTACTATATACAAAAGATTACAAAAAGACAAAGTAAAAAAGTTACAAAATTAAGAGTTACAAAGATAACACACACGGATATTTGCGTAAAATAAAAATGGGGATTAAAAAAACGTTACCAACTTGAAGGTCTCAACGTTGTCGGCAGGAGCATGCCGCTTGTTCGACCAGAAGTCGAGATCAACTCTAGCTATGCGCTAACTCCAAGAGCAGATACCGGTGGCTGTCCTGGGTCAGCTTAAATAGTCTGAAGTGTCCCCTGGGGCATTTAATGTCCAGCCCCCAGGAACTAATGCACTTTCCCCGTTTGTGACATCATCGAGCGCTTGTCATAATCTTGAGAACAACAAATATCCTGTTGACATGTGTTAGTCTTTTCCTGACTAGGCTTGCTTTGTGTATTGAGACAATGGGCCGTCTCCTGAGTTCAAAAATCCAGGCAGATAATCCCATTAGCAGAACCTCAAAGCCCTTCCTATGGTCAAGACAATACCCACTTCCTTGCCTATTGAAGGGGACTGGTCCATTCACTGAAGACAATGGCAGCTGTCTACACTAATACAAAAGATCACTGCGTACAGTTCCTCTGGACAGCCAGAAACCGGTAATGAGGTTCCCTTTGTCTGTCTATTGACACCACACACAATCACATTAATAGTCCATGAAGCTAGCTGCCAATATCTTCAAGCCATACTGGCTGACCTCCACCTCTGAAAGATATACAGCAGACATAAAAATGATAGAATAGGTTTCTGTACTCCCTAATATCATCAGCACCTCAATATATCTCCACACCTTCTGTAGATTTTCCTGCTCCTCTGGTCTGGTCAGATTGTACAGCCGGCCACGCAGAGGCATACTACCAGAGAGAAGATCAATAGCACAATCATACGGCCTATGAAGGTGGTAACACATTGTAACGATCGGTGTAACACAGAGAGGATCTGATTACCGGTGATCTGCAGTATCACCGAGAATGCAGATATATACCAGATTATTGATGATCTGCAGTATCACCGATAATCAGATATATTTCTAACCTCTGGACACCTGAGGGATAGGAGTGTTTTGGTGCAACAGTAATACTTTGAGGAATACTGGAAGACAGGTGCAAGAGCAGATAGGAATACTGCTCGGCAACTGGTTCCTTCCCTAGTCTGGACTCTCCAAGGGGAGGAGCCAGACAGAGAATGGGAAGGACAGAACGTGAGTGACACCAATGGAGAAGTGTCACTGACAGATCTGTGAACTATCTCCTAACAGGAGAGATAGTTCTCGAGGTCGGACAGGCCAGGTCGTTAACACACGGACAGTTAAAGTACAGAGACAGGAGGCAGATGCAGAATCCAGAGACTAGCCGAGTTTTGGCAATAGAGAATCAGAATGACAAAGGTACAAAATCAGAGATCAGAAGAATGGTCAGGAAAGCAGAAGGTCATAACAAATAATCAACAATGCCTAAGCTAAGGTGTGAGTTCCTTGGCCGTCAACACTTTGGAAACTGAACTAGAGTATAGTACAGATAATAACAGACTTCCTAGACTAAGGTGTGAGATCCTTGGCCATCAACACCTTGGAAACTGGTCTAATAAACACAGATACTGACAAGGTCTGAGTGCTACCACGTAGTGATCGCAACGCCAGACACCAGAGGAATGACAAGCACCCAGTATATATACACCAGAACTTCCCAGCGCCTCCCCTAAGTGCTGGACCAATGAGAACAGATGGATTTGTCAGCTGACCGGCCTGGTCAGCTGACTCTCCTCTGAGTGTCATATAAGCTCTGCCTTTCAGCGCGCGCGCGCGTCCTTCTAAACCTGTGTGGACTATCAGTCCCAGCCACACCAGAAATGCTTTGCAATGCGTTAGCCCGTTCGAGCGTGGGGCCAGCCGCACCGCCAACCGAGCATGCGGCGGTTTCCCCGCGCTCAGCTACTGTGTCAGTAATAGGCCTATGCGTACCGACTGCCGCGTCGGACGCGGATTCCGCCGCTGGGCATGCGGCGGTTTCTACGCGTTCCGCCCCGCTAGTGGACGCGTGCCTAAACACTCCAGATGCCATGCTAAACGCGGAATCAGCCGCCTCACTTTGAACACTTGCAGCGGCTCTTCCGCGTTTTCTCACACACATCAGCTACTTTTGGAGAAAACACATCTGCAGATTCTTGATAAACATGAGGTAACTTATGTTCAATGAGTTTGGTACAAACAATTTTTTGTAAACACTCATCATTACACTGAACAAACCAGCTAATCAACTGACCAGACTGCCAATCAAACACTGGGTTAAGTTTTTTCAACCATGGTAACCCAAGAATAATTGGATAAGAAGGTAAATTCAAACAAGAAAACTTCATGACTTCAAAATGCAGAGCCCCTACCTGCAAGGTGACTTCAGTAGTTAATCTTACCCCTGATCCTCCTGTAATCGACAGCAGTGATACATATCAATCCAGACACTCCAGTTGTCTGAATGGATAACGTCTCTGCTAGGGAAATGTCCATGAAATTGCCCAATGCCCCAAAATCAATTAAGGCCTGGCAATTGTACACAATCTCTCCTTTGAGAATGGAGATGGGTAGTATGATGAGATTATTTTCTGGAGAGAAACTCTGATTACTTAACTGGGTTCTCTTCACCCCAGTTAAGCGTTGGGATTTCCCTACTTTTTGTGTCTTTTTGGGACATGATTGAACAATGTGTCTAGATTTCCCACAATAGAAGAATAACCGTTCAATTTTTCTCCGATTATTCTCTGCAAAGGAGAGTTTTGAAAACCCCTGCTGCATAGGTTCCTTAATGATTGTTGATGTATTGCTATTTGAAGGAACAGTTGCAGGAATAGGTATGTGAGACCTTCCCTGACAGCGTTGTTTAACTCACCTGTCAACCCGGATTGCGAAGTTATAGCTCTTTCCAGAGATAAAGGTACTGAATGACTAACAAGAATATCATTGACAATATCAGAGAGTCCAAACAGGAAATTATCTAATAGAGCTGAATCATTCCATGTGGTTGAGACTGCCCACCGTCTGAATTCCGTAGCATATTATTCAACAGTGCGACACCCTTGTCGCAGATTCCTTAATTTTTACACTGCAGTAGAAGTAACATCAGGATCAGAGTACAGTATAGCCATAGCTTTAAAGAAGTTATCAACTGAGGTCAAGGCTTCATGTTCAGGAGGTAGGCCATAGGCCCAAGACTGTGGATCCCCTTGTAACCAGGGATATGACAAAAGACACTCTTTGAGATTCTGATCCAGAAGACTGAGAACGGACTTTGAAATCGACAGTTATTCATGAAATTACTGAATTGAGATCTGGCGCCAGAAAATGTATCCGGAAAGGCATTTCGAGATCCATAAGAGTAGGAGGAGGTACGGAACGTTCAGTAGAAGAGACAGGAAGCTCAACACGAGAGGTGGCATTGGTCAGACGAATCAGTTGAATCCGATGAGCTGATTCACATCCCTTGTTAGGAGCAGTGTGGAGACCCCCATTAGTCTCCTTTTGATTGGGGATATTTGGCCCGTGATACTGACAGGCTTGTCTGGTCAATGACTATAGGTCAGGCTGTATGCCCATATGACTGAACTATGGCCCAGCCCGTAACACCTGCACAAAGCTCCTACAATAACCCTGCAGGTAGATGTAGCATACAGACTGGCAGATAGTATCCACCAAACAGAACCAATAGTAATAATACAAGGCACAGTGTTCACAAGTATAATAGTCACCTGAGGCCTGGAGGATGAGCCAATCCAGATAAGTCAGATGGCTGCAAACAGGTAAAATGGTTATGCAATTCAGGCACTTAGAGGTAGCGTGGTCAGTACCAGCCAGATGTCAGTCCAGGCAGCATTTATTCAAGTCCTTATCCAAGCAGAGATCAATCCAGACGGCAGACAGGCAAGGTCCAGGTACAATAACAGAGTCGGTAACGGGTAATCCAATAGAGCGTGGTCAGGATACAAAGCAGAGTCGGCAACAGGTAATCCAATAGAGCGTGGTCAGGATACAAAGCAGAGTTGGCAACAGAAATCAGATAGTTTGTGAGCGCATACCTAGCAACAAGCCAAAAGCTAATGCTATTGGGGGCGATAATTGGGGGCGCTCACCTGAGTTAAATACAAGGACTAACCAATCAGAAAGCAAAGGAATCAAAAGTAACCAATGGCATACTAGCGTGTCAGCAGGTCAGCTGACATGCAACACACACACACATGGCTAATGTTTACAGCGGCGGAGTGGGTACTGAGAGCGCGTCCGCCACCTATCCAAGGGGAGCTGAGCCCCAGGCTGCGCTCCAGTGACGTCAGTGGCCTGCTGAGACCCGGAAGCTTGCGCCTCAGCCCGGGTCTCGGTGTTCCGCCATGAGTGCCCTGATGATCTTACAAGGTTAATTAGCTTCTCTGTAAATAAGCCCTAGACTATGATAGGGATTAGATTGTAAACGCCTCTGAGGGGCAGTTAAGTGACAAGACAATATACTCTGTACAGCACTGCGTAATATGTTGGCGCTATATAAATGCTAAATAATAATAATTTATATGGTCAAGCAGTTTTAAAGGGACTATTGATTTAGGAATCTTAGTTTTGACTCTTATAGACCAATTTTTCTGGTAATCTTTAGTAGGGTTGTGCTAATTTTACATGAAATTTGCTCATCCAGCTTTGAAGGTGTATTTTTTCTTTTTTAAAGCTTGTTTTGAGATTTGTTTCTTTAGAGCCTTTCGTGTGGGTGATATTGTTACTCCAAATAAGGAAGGGATGGCTGTGGTAACATTATCCAATGTGGTGGTTTCGGAGGGAGCCCTTCTTGTATTATAAGTCTAAGTTATAAGTAGTGGCTGGATAGTGATTAAGCTCTGCCTGACACAGGACACCTGGGTTTGAATCTCAGCTCTTCCTTTTTAGTAAGCCAGCACTTATTCAGTAAGGAGTCCTTGGGCAAGACTCCCTAACACTGCTACTGCTAACTGAAAGCGCCCTAGTGGCTGCAGCTCAATCGCTTTGAGTCCGCCAGGACTTGTCTAATTCTGGGAATACACAATGAGATTTTTCAGCAGATTTAGTGTTCACTTGATTTTCCGATCATTTTTCTGCTCGATTTTCATTCACTTCTATGAGAAATCGATCAGAAAAATGATCGAAAATCAGATCACATGTTGGAAATTATGTATCGCACCATCTATCTGCCAAAAAATCTCATGGTGTATTCCCAGCATAAGATGGATCCATTTGGTAGAGGTAGGAAGATTATGTTGTACCCACTTTTGGGTTCCATTATTTGTCTAGTAAAAGCAGTTTATGCTTAATTGGACCTTCTACTCCAGATTCTTTGTTTATGTAATTGGATGGTTCTTTATCGAAGTATCAATTTAGGGCAGTTTTGCTAGAGCGTTTTATCATTTAGATTTGGAGTCTTTCAATTTTACTCTACATTCATTCAGAATTGGGGCAGCTACTATAGCCAGTAAGTTAGGTTTGTCTGGAGACATTGATCTCTTATATGAGACAGGATCTATGTGTTTCATTATGTAAGGTACACACTATGAGATCTTCTGTCAGATTTTCTGTCACATCGATTATTTCCAACCTGTCCAATCTGACATCTTCTTCCGAGGCTTTTGTTGTCTGGATCATTGGGCATTCTTATCTTTTGAGCTTATGAAAGGGCACTTGGGAGAGGTTATGGCTCCAATTTGATCTTGGATCCTCTACAAGTTCAGGTTTTCTGGAAGGGAATTAGAGGGGTATGTATGGAGGGTATTATGGATTTAGTTGACCTGCTCCTAATCTCATCATTATTCATGCTTGGGGTAATGATGTGGTAGACTACAAACTGGAGACTTAAAGAGACTCTGAAGTCTCATAAAATTCAGGTTTTTATTTTAAAAATCTCTTTATTATCATTGCCCAAGCTAAACCGTTGCATCCCCGCGGCTGAACACTAACTAAATCACTGAGGCATTCAATCTCCTGCAAAACACGCTCCCAGGGCTCGAAGCCAATTGGCATTAGGCAGTCCTGGGGGAGCAGCCGCTTTCATGTCAATTGGCGTGAGACGGTCCTATAGTGGTTAAATAAGTTATTAGGGAGGTGCTAGAAGGGGTGTGGCCAGAAAAATTGCAAAAAAAAAAAAACCCAAAACAAAACAAAAAACAGTTAACCCTTTGCACACTCACATGCAAATGTTTAAACAAATGCATCCACATGGATCAATCATCCAGGCACCACTGCTATCCCTACAGCTAAGTTAATAGCCAGGGTCTTGGTTACAAAAGAATGCATTCCCTTGTGTAGTCACCTACACTGCGAAGAAGTACCCAGGAATTCCTAGGTGTCCTAACTCTGGCCCTGTAACATGCATAGTGCAGACATGCAAACATTTATTGCATAAAACCTATCTAAAAGATTAGGAGCTCATATCCTGATGTCCTCTCCTGGGGCAGATAGTGCATCAAACTAAACTCACAAGGGAGCTAACCGAATATATTAATGTCACATTGCGTGGATAAGCGCTCATTGTACATGGAAGTGGTAAAATTAGCAAATCCTTTCCCAATCAAAATTGGATGTGTGTACCAGTTGGAAAAAATAATCTTTATATTTTCTGTTGACAATCTGCCTGGATTCTTCTGATAGATATGGCTTCTTGTCTTGGCCGAGCTACATGTATTGTCCTATTAAGAGATGAAGGTGTATGAGAATGGCAAAAGCTAAGCACCTGAACTATAAAATACAAAAACTGCATTTTATATTGTGCTCACTATATGTAAAATTTAGGGCTCTTTTCCACTGCAAGTTGTAAGCACACGGGGAGAACACAGTCGTTTTTCCTCTGCACTTGCCCTGATTGGAAAGTCCTATTCTATTACATACAGTACACCTCAACTGTCGCAATTTGGGCAGGATTGTCCCGAGTTTGAATGCCCGTCCTGCAGTCGTACCTCCAGCAGCTTTTTGTCTGCGGGCTATTCACCCTACACTTCAGTGGAGCAGCTAGCCTCACCCCCTGCACTTGTCCACTGATCTCTGCCAGAGGAGGAAGACGGGAGAGGGGTGACAATGACATTGTGTACAATGTGGCAACTCTGGCTACCTGAGGGGGAACCTCTGGTTACCTATACTGAGGGGCATCTCTGGCTACCTAAAACTGTGGCGAGCCTCTGGCTTCCTAATGGGGTAGAGGGGTGTCTGACTATACCTAATACTGTGTGTGGGGGGGGGGGGTACCTTGTGGCTACTTAGTACTGAGGGGCACCTCTGGCTACTTAATAGTCTGTAAATATTATAGTAATTGTTGTGCATATTTTAACTATTAGCCACATTCTTTTTATATTGATTGCACCCATTTAGCCAAAGCCATATTTCACTGAGATTTGTCAAAAGTACCACCAGCAAGCAAGAAAATACTCAAAATAATTTTCATAGTACTTTTTTAATTTTAAAATGCTTAAAAGTTATTTTAAAGAGAATATGCAAATTATCTCCTAGTAGATACCACAGGAGAAAAAGTTACCGTATTTTTCGGAATATAAAACGCACTTTTTCTTCCCCAAAACTGGGGGTAAAAAGTGGGTGCGTCTTATATTCCAAAGGTACGGTATTTTTGCCCCATAACATACTTACCGGATCCTGCCGCCGCGATCCTCGCCTCCTTCGTCTGTCCGCCGTCATCCAATGTCGCAGCAGCAGTCATCAGAGGGTCCAGCAATCCCATCCAGTATCCCCGCTCTTTAAGTGTCCAAGTCGCCGGCTCCTGTTCACTGCAGCCATGCTTGTATGCAGGCTCGCGGTGATCACCCGGTGATTACGCGATGCTGGGGCCGCCTTCCTCCATAGTTACGGCGTCCTCTTCTTAGATACAGTGACCCCTTCTGTGTGACGAGCGGCGCATGTGCGCCGGGGTCACGCATGACGTCAGGCGCACGTGCGCCGCTCGTCACGCAGAAGGTGGTACTGTAACTAAGAAGAGGACGCCGTAACTATGGAGGAAGGCGGCCCCGGCAGCGCGTAATCACCGCGTGATCACCGCGAGCCTGCATACAAGCATGGCTGCAGTGAAGAGAAGCCGGCGACTTGGACACTTAAAGAGCGGGGATACTGGATGGGATTGCTGGACCCGCTGATGAAACCTAATGGGACCCTCAGATGACGGCTGCTGCGACTCTCGGGTGATGACAGGCAGATGGAGGAGGGGAGGATCGCGGCGACAGGATCAGGTGAGATGCAGCAGGGGTGTAGTGTAGTGTAGTTTGGGTTGGCTGGAGGGGTTACTTAGTGAAGTGTAGTGTAGTTTGGGTTGGCTGGAGGGGTTACTTAGTGAAGTGTAGTGTAGTTTAATTTGGCTGCAGGTGTTAGTGAGGGAAGTGTAGTATACTGTAGTGTAGTGTAGTTGTTGTAGTAGGGGTTAGTGAAGTAATGTGTAGTTGATGGGGGCAGCAGGGGTAAGCGAAGTGTAGTGTAGCAGGTGTTAGTATAGATGGGCAGTGTAGCTTAGATAAAGACAGTTTTTGGGGAGTTAGAGGTCCATAAGAAGCCCCTGCACCATAGACGCACCTAGGTTTAGTTTATTTTTTTTTTCCTGATTTTTGCCCTCTAAATCTAGGTGCGTCTTATATGCCGGAGCGTCTTATATTCCGAAAAATATGGTAATTGCATATGGGCCATAGACTGCTGGTGGATGGAAGAAACATCAGGCTAGCAAAGCGTGTGTATATCTATCTATCTATCTATCTATCTATATATATATATATATATATTGGGATGCGAAAGTTTGGGCAACCTCGTTAATCGTCGTGAATTTCCTGTATAAATCGTTACTTGGTACGATAAAAAAAAATGTCAGTTAAATATATCATAATATCATATAGGAGACGCAGAAGTGAAATTAAGTTTATTGGATTTACAGAAAGTGTGCAATAATTGTTTAAAGGAAATTAGGCAGGTGCATACATTTTTGCACTGTTGTGAGTTTATTGATTCCAAAACCTTTAGAATTAATTATTGTAACTCAAATTGGCTTGGTAAGCTCAGTGACCCCTGACCTACATACACAGGTGACTCCAATTATGAGAGCGTATTTAACCACCCTGACGTTCTATTAAGATCGCCAGGGCGGCTGCGGAAGGGTTTTTTTTTAATAAAAAAAAAACTATTTCATGCAGCCAACTGAAAGTTGGCTGCATGAAAGCCCACTAGAGGGCGCTCCGGATGCGTTCTTCTGATCGCCTCCGGCGACCAGAAGTAACAAGGAAGGCTGCAATGAGCAGCCTTCCTTGCTTCGCTTACCTCGTCGCCATGGCGACGAGCGGAGTGACGTCATGGATGTCAGCCGACGTCCTGACGTCAGCCGCCTCCGATCCAGCCCTTAGCGCTGGCCGGAACTGTTTGTTCCGGCTACGCTGGGCTCAGGCGGCTGGGGGGACCCTCTTTCGCCGCTGCACGCGACGGATCGCCGCGTCGCGGCGGCAATCAGGTAGCACACGCGGCTGGCAAAGTGCCGGCTGCGTGTGCTGCTTTTTATTTCATGCAAATTGGCCCAGCAGGGCCTGAGCAGCAGCCTCCGGCGGTAATGGACGAGCTGAGCTCGTCCATACCGCCCGGCTGGTTAAGGGGGTCAATTGTAAGATTCCCTCCTCTTTTAATTTTCTCTAAAGAGTAGCAACAGGGGAGTCTCAAAACATCTCTGAAATGACCTGAAGACAAAGATTGTTCACCATCATGGTTTGGGAGAAAGAAACAGAAAGATGTCTCAGAGATTTCAGCTGTCTGTTTCCACAGTTAGGAACATATGGAGGAAATGGAAGACCACAGGCTCAGTTCAAGTTAAGGCTCGAAGTGGAAGACTAAGTAAATCTCGGACAAACAGAAGACCTAGAACATCATCTTGCTGCAGATGGAGTCACTGTGCATCGTTTAACCCTCCTGGCGGTTTGCTAAAAAATCGCCAGGGGGCAGCAAATCTTTTTTTTTTTTTTATTTTTATTTTTTTCATGTAGCGAGACAAAGTCAGCGGCATCCCCCCAGCCCCTCCGATCGCCTCCGGCGATCGGCGATCATGAGATCCCGTTCAAAGAACGGGATCTCCTGGAGGGCTTCCCCTGTCGCCATGGCGACGGGGCGGGATGACGTCACCGACGTCGTGACGTCAAAGGGGATTCCGATCCACCCCATAGAGCTGCCTGGCACTGATTGATTGGCCAGGCAGCGCACGGGGTCTGGGGGGGGGGCGGCTGCGGCGCGACGGATAGCGGCGGGTAGCGGCGGCGATCGGGCACTGCACGCAGCTAGCAAAGTGCTAGCTGCGTGCAGCGAAAAAAATGATGCAAATCGGCCCAGCGGGGCCTGAGCGGTGCCTTCCGGCGGCATAGCCCGAGCTCAGCTCGGGCTTACCGCCAGGAAGGTTAACCATTCGGTGCACTTTACACAAGGAGATGCTGTATGCAAGAGTGATGCAGAGGAAGCTTTTTCTCCGCCCACAACACAAACAGAGCCGCTTGAGGTATGCTCAAGCACATTTGGACAAGTCGGCTTCATTTTGGAATAAGGTGCTGTGGACTGAAGAAACTAAAATTGAGTTATTTGGGCATAACAAGGGGCGTTATGCATGGAGGAAAAAGAACACAGCATTCCAAGAAAAACACCAGTTACTTACAGTAAAATATGGTGGTGGTTCCATCATGCTGTGGGGCTGTGTGTCCAGTGCAGGGACTGGAAATCTTGTCAAAGCTGAGGGACACATGGCTTCCATTCAGTATCAGCAGAGACCAATGTCCAGGAATCCGTGACAAGCTGAAGCTGCGCCAGGGCTGGATCTTTTAACAAGACAACAATCCTAAACACTGCTTAAAATCCACTAAGGCATTCATGCAGAGAAACAAGTACAACGTACTGGAATTGCCATCTCAGTCCCCAGACTGAATATAACTGAAAATCTGTGGTGTGAGTTAGAGAGCTGTCCATGCTCGGAAGCCATCAAACCTGAATGAACTAGAGATGTTTTGTAAAGAAAAATACCTTCAACCAGAATCCAGACTCGTTGGAACCTACGGGAAGCATTTAGAGGCTGTAATTTCTGCAAAAGGAGCACCTACTAAATACTGATTTCATTTCTTTTTTTGAGGTGCCCAAATTTATGCACCTGCCCAATTTTGTTTTAACAATTACTGCACACTTTCTGTAAATCCAATAAACTTCATTTCACTTCTCGAATATCCGTGTGTGTCTCCTATATGATATATTTAACTGACATTTTTTATCGTAAAAACCAACGATTTATACAGGAAGATCATGACGATTAGCAAGGTTGCCCAACAGCGTGTGTGTGTGTGTGTGTGTGTGTGTGTGTGTGTGTGTGTGTGTGTGTGTGTGTGTGTGTGTGTGTGTGTGTGTGTGTGTGTGTGTGTGTGTGTGTGTGTGTGTGTGTGTGTGTGTGTGTGTGTGTGTACGTATATATATATTATACAGTGGTTTGCAAATGTATTCGGCCCCCTTGAAGTTTTCCACATTTTGTCATATTACTGCCACAAACATGAATCAATTTTATTGGAATTCCACGTGAAAGACCAATACTAAGTAGTGTACACATGAGAAGTGGAACATAAATCATACATGATTCCAAACATTTTTTGCAAATAAATAACTGCAAAGTGGGGTGTGCGTAATTATTCAGCCCCCTTTGGTTTGAGGCCTCTTTTCTATGGACTGTTGATAGGCAGTGAAATGCATTTCAGACTCCTACAACTGCTCACTGCTACCTGGTAACTGCTTGTTGCTGCCTGGTAACTGCTTGCTAAGCACACAGTTCAACAGTCCATGGAAAAGAGGCCTGAGTGCAGTCAGTTGCCCATAGACATTGCCAAATGAGTGCTAATGACTAAATAGAGTGAACCTGTGTGTAATCTAATGTCAGTACAAATACAGCTGCTTTGTGACGGCCTCAGGGGTTGTCTAAGAGAATATTGGAAGCAACAACACCATGAAGTCCAAAGAACACACCAGACAGGTCAGGAATAAAGTTATTGAGAAATTTAAAGCAGGCTTAGGCTACAAAAAGATTTCCAAAGCCTTGAACATCCCACGGAGCACAATTCAAGCAATCATTCAGAAATGGAAGGAGTATGGCACAATTGTAACCTACCAAGACAAGGCCGTCCACCTAAACTCACAGGCCGAACAAGGAGAGTGCTAATCAGAAATGCAGGCAAGAGGCCCATGATGACTCTGGACGAGCTGCAGACATCTACAGCTCAGGTGGGGGAATCTTTCCAAAGGACAACTATGAAGCCTCCTTTCCACGAACTGTTGAGCTGTGTGCTCAGCGAGCAGTTACCAGGCAGAAGTAAGCAGTTATCATGCAGCAGCGAGCAGTTACTAGGCAGCAGTGAGCAGTTGAGAGAGTTTGAGAGGCATTTCACTGCCTATCAGCGGTCCGTGGAAAGGAGGCCTTAGTTGTGCACTGCACAAAGTTGGCCTTTATTGAAGAGTGGCAAGAAGAAAGCCATTGTTAACAGAAAAGGGTAAGAAGTCCCGTTTGTAGTTTGCCACAAGCCATGTGGGGAACACAGCAAACATGTGGAAGAAGGTGCTCTGGTCAGATGAGACCAAAATGGAACTTTTTGGCCAAAATGCAAAGTGTGGCGGGAAAACTAACACTGTACATCACTCTGAACACACCATCCCCACTGTCAAATACGGTGGTGGGCAGCATCATGCTCTGGGGGTGCTTTTCTTCAGCAGGGACAGGGAAACTGTCAGAGTTGATGGGAAGATGGATGAAGCCAAATACAGTGCAATCTTGGAAGAAAACCTCTCGGAGTCTGCAAAAGACTTGAGACTGGGGCAGAGGTTCACCTTCCAGCAGGACAACGACCCTAAACATAAAGCCAGGACAACAATGTAATGGTTTAAAACAAAACATATCCATGTGTTAGAATGGCCCAGTCAAAGTCCAGATCTTAATCCAACCAAGAATCTGTGGCAAGATCTGAAAACTGCTGTTCACAAACACTGTCCATCTAATCCAGCCTTTCTCAACCTTTTTACCATGGAGGAACCCTGTAAATAACTTTTGGATCTCAAGGAACCCCTGCAAACTATTATATAGTGGTTACCTGGAGCTTCTGCCAGCCTCCTGCAGCCGCCCTGTGCCCACGCTGTTACCAAACGATCCTCCACCTCGGGTCTGTTTCACTTTCTTCAGTTGCCGTCCACTGTGTCTGCGTGGCCCTGGCCACGCGCATCCTCGTTTGCTCTAGTCGACGGAAGCATATTGCACAGGAGCAGTAGAGATTTTCTCGTATTGCGCCTGCGCAGGATGCTGCCGGCGACGTCCAGGATCATTAGAGACAGTGCGGGCACAGGGAGGCTGTAGGGGGCTGGCAGAAGCCTCAGGTAAGTGAAACTTTTTTTTTGGGGGGGGGGGGGGGGGTGGCGCATACTTTAGTTCCGCTTTAAAGTGAAACTTAACCATACTAAATAAAGAGTTTGATTTACCTTGGGCTTCTCCCAGCCGTCCTGTGCCCGCGCAGGTCCTCATCAATCCTCTGTTCCCTGCCGCAGCTGAGTTTCGATTCTGCCGACTGATCAATTGGCGGTCCACTGCGCCTGCGCTGCCCTGGGCGCACACATCCTCGTATGCGTTCACAGTGGTGAGAGCATCCTGCACAGACACAGTAGGTTTTCTCTTACTGCTCCTGCGCAGGACGCTCTCGCCGACTTGTACGAGGATGCGTGCAAAAAGGGGCTGCGCAGGCACAGTGTCAGCAGAATCGAAGCAAAGCCGTGGGGGGGTGGGGGCGGTTGGGAACAGGATTGTTGAGGATGGCTGCGAGTGGTGATAGAAGCCCCAGGTAGTGTTGGGCGAACACCTAGATGTTCGGGTTCGCGAACGTTCGCCGAACATCGCCGCGATGTTCGGGTGTTCGCGCCGAACTCCGAACATAATGGAAGTCAATGGGGACCCGAACTTTCGTGCTTTGTAAAGCTTCCTTACATGCTACATACCCCAAATTAGCAGGGTATGTGCACCTTGGGAGTGGGTACAAGAGGAAAAAAAATATTTGAAAAAGAGCTTATAGTTTTTGAGAAAATTGATTGTAAATTTCAAAGGAAAAACTGTCTTTTAAATGTGGAAAATGTCATGTTTCTTTGCACAGGTAACATGCTTTTTTTCGCCATGCAGTCATAAATGTAATACAGAGAAGAGGTTCCACGAAAAGGGACCAGTAACGCTAACCCAGCACCAGCAGCAGCACACGTGATGGAACAGGAGGAGGCGCAGGAGGAGAAGGCCATGCTTTTTGAGACACAACAACCCAGGCCTTGCATGAGGACAAAAAGCATGCGGATAGCATGCTTTGTACCGCCATGCAGTCATAAATGTAATAAAGATAAGAGGTTCCATAAACAGGGACCGGCAATGCTAACCCAGCAGCAGCAGCAGCAGCAGCAGCAACACACGTGATGGAACAGGAGCAGGCGCAGGAGGAGAAGGCCATGCTTTTTGAGACACAACAACCCAGGCCTTGCATGAGGACAAAAAGCGTGCGGATAGCATGCTTTGTACCGCCATGCAGTCATAAATGTAATAAAGATAAGTGGTTCAATAAACAGGGACCACACGGCAACGCTAACCCAGCAGCAGCAGACGTGATGGAACAGGAGGAGGCGCAGGAGGAGAAGGCCACGCTTTGTGAGACACAACAACCCAGGCCTTGCATGAGGACAAAAAGCGTGCGGATATAGCAGCAATGCTTTTTGCCGCCATGCAGTCATAAATGTAATACAGATGAGAGGTTCAATAAACAGGGACCGGAAACGCTACACCATCCCAGATGTTCATTGGTCATGTTACTTGGTTGGGGTCCTGGAGTGTTGCGTAGTCATTTCCAATCCAGGATTGATTCATTTTAATTTGAGTCAGACGGTCTGCATTTTCTGTGGAGAGGCGGATACGCCGATCTGTGATGATGCCTCCGGCAGCACTGAAACAGCGTTCCGACATAACGCTGGCTGCCGGGCAAGCCAGCACCTCTATTGCGTACATTGCCAGTTTGTGCCAGGTGTCTAGCTTCGATACCCAATAGTTGAAGGGTGCAGATGGATTGTTCGACACAGCTACGTCATCTGACATGTAGTCCTTGACCATCTTCTCCAGGCGATCGGTGTTGGAGGTGGATCTGCACGCTTGCTGTTCAGTGGGCTGCTGCTGCATGGGTGTCAGAAAATTTTCCCACTCCAAGGACACTGCCGATACCATTCCCTTTTGGGCACTAGCTGCGGCTTGCGTTGTTTGCTGCCCTCCTGGTCGTCCTGGGTTTGCGGAAGTCAGTCTGTCGGCGTACAACTGGCCAGAGGAGGGGGAGGATGTCAATCTCCTCTCTAAAGTCTCCACAAGGGCCTGCTGGTATTCTTCCATTTTGACCTGTCTGACTCTTTCTTCAAGCAGTTTTGGAACATTGTGTTTGTACCGTGGATCCAGAAGGGTATAACCCCAGTAATTGGTGTTGTCCAGAATGCGCACAATGCGTGGGTCACGTTCAATGCAGTCTAGCATGAATTGAGTCCTACCAGAATCCTCATCATCCTCTTGTGAGCGTTGTGATAGTTGTTGTGATGCATCATAGTCGTCACCTTCCTCCTGGTCTGCTTCTGCTGACCATTCGCGCTGAATTGTGGAAGTCCAACGTGCACCGCTCTGGCCCTCGTCAGTGGTGGCATGAAATTCCTGCTCCAACTCCAGCTGTTCCTCCTCCTCTTCTTCGTCATAGCTGCTGGGGCCAGCGTTCCCTGAGGCGGATGGCCTGATGTTGGTACCATCACACTGATCGTTTTCTCCTTCAGATTCCCCCAGTTGCATCATGACAGCTGTTTCCTTGATTTTCAACATTGACCTCTTCAGTAAACACAGCAGTGGTATGGTAATGCTGACTGAAGAGTTGTCACTGCTCACAAGCAACGTGGATTGCTCAAAATTTTGGAGTACTTGGCAGAGGTCCAACATGTTGGCCCAATCGGATCCACAGAAGCTTGGCAGCTGTCCGGATGCGCCTCGGTACTGCGCCGTCATGTACTGGACCACTGCACTCTTCTGCTCACAAAAGCGGGCTAGCATGTGCAGCGTAGAATTCCAGCGCGTAGGGACATCACACAGCAAGCGATGGTGGGGGAGATTGAAGTGCTCCTGCATCTTGGCGAGTGCCCCCGAAGCAGTACTGGAATTTCTACAATGTTTGGCCACTCGACGCACCTTCAACAGAAGATCGGCCACGCCTGGGTATGTCCTCAGGAACCGCTGAACTACTAGGTTCATCACGTGCGCCAGGCAAGGGATGTGTGTCAGCTTAGCCAACCTTAAAGCGCGAATGAGATTACTCCCATTATCACACACAACCATGCCCGGTTTCAGGTCCAGCGGTGCCAGCCACAAATCAGTCTGTTCCTTTATTCCCTTCCAAATTTCCTCCCCTGTGTGCTGCTTATCCCCAAGGCAGATCAGCTTCAGCAACGCTTGCTGACGCATGCCAACAGCTGTGCTGCACTGCTTCCACGATCCTACTGCTGCTGGGTTAGCGTTTCCGGATGAGGTACAGCTTTGAGATGCGTTGGAGGAGAAGGAGTCAGAGAGGTAGGTGCTGCTGTTGTTATCCAGTGGGAGGGACGACGGTGCAGCTGTTTGCGGCGTGGGCAACACCCGCGCCGTAGCAGGTGAGGAATCGCTGCCAGGCTCCACAAGGTTCACCCAGTGCGCGGTAAGGGAGATGTATCGACCCTGGCCGAACGCACTCGTCCAGGTGTCAGTGGTGAGGTGAACCTTGCAGGCAACGGCATTCTTCAAGCTTCGGGTTATTTTGCTGACCACGTGCTCATGCAACTCAGGCACTGCAGAGCGCGTAAAGTGGTAGCGGCTGGGAACCACGTAACGTGGGATGGCCACTGACATCATGCCCTTGAAGCTGTTTGTCTCCACCACTCGATATGGCAGCATTTCGCAGGCCAGAAGCTTGGCTATGCTGGCTGTTACTGCCACGGCCCGGGGGTCATTTGCTGGCAATTTCCTCTTGCGCTCAAACATCTCCGACACAGACAACTGAACCGTAGCGCTGCACACGGAAGGGCTGTTGGTTGTTGTGTTTGATGAACACTGGGAGACCTCAAGAGCACTACTCCGGAAAGTGACAGTGTCAGCGTCGTCTGATGTTTGTGAATGTTGTGAACCACGCAATGGCTGGGCTACTGCTGCTGCTGAGGCGGGTCTGGTGGTGAGTCTGGTGAACCCAAGGGAGGCAGTGTTGCTGGTACCCTGTCCTGCCGCGTTTGCCCACAGAGTGGGATGTTTGGATAGCATGTGGCGGCTCATGCTGGTGGTGGAGAGGTTGTTAATACTTTTCCCCCTGCTCAGGTGGGTCTTGCACACCTTGCAAATCGCCATGGTAACATCCTCAGTGCAGTCTTCAAAGAAAGCCCAGACTTTGGAGCACCTGCCTTGCTGGCGATTTCTGTTTGCTCCTCTTTTGCCTCTCACTTGAACTTCCACGCTTGTGGTGCCTGAAATTGCGCGCCGCCTACCTTGTGGCACAAGGCGAACTCGTGCAGCAGTGGGTTCTTCAACAGACTCATCTGTGCTGCTGCTACGACGGCGATGTTCTCGTTCACAAACAAAATCTGGGTCTCTGTCCACATTGTCCATACCCTCCTCTTCCATCTCCTGAAACTCGTCATATGTCATTGTGGGGGGCCGCCGCCGTGGAGTAGAGCTCCCCAGAACAACCTCTGCGCAGCTCACTCCAACGTCGTCTTCCAGATCTTGTCGGCCGACCTCCTGCAATTGCAACCCCTCCTGCCCAACTTGCTCTGGGATTTGGGTTTCCGAGTCCTCCTCGGACTCGCCTTGTATTTCAGTGCGCGGTGCATTTCCCACAGTTAATGGTTGTGAATCCAGGCACAACATTTCTGGCTGTTCCTCCATTGACCTTTGAAAGGTGGAAGTTTGTTGGGCTGGGAATAGCTCCTGCGAATACCCCATTGTGTCCTGAGGTAATTCATCGGACTGGTTATCTGGCAGTTGTGTGCGTGGTGTCGCTGCCGGTTGTGTCAGCTTTGTGCCCACTGGCTCCTTGTAACTGGCTGAGGACTCGGACCTCGTGCGTGATGTGCTGGTGCTGCTTAACCCACTGCTGGACGCTTGAGAGGTCATCCAAGTAATTATCTGGTCCTGTTCTTTTGGATTTGTGAGGGTTGTTGTCCTGGACAACATGGGCGGTATTGAGTGGGTTTTCTTGGGTGCTCCTCTGTGGCCTGTACGTGAACCGTCAGGGGAAACACCTCTTCCCTTGCCCCTCCCTCTTTCACCGGATTTCTTCCTCATTTCACTTATCCTTACAGTACACGCTGACTGGCAGCAGTACAGTGGCAGTACAGAAATGCTATACAGTACCACTATTCCCAGCAGCGACACAGAGCACAATGCTATACAGTGGCGGGTGAGCGGTGTACCACTATTCCCAGCAGCGACACAGAGCACAATGCTATACAGTGGCGGGTGAGCGGTGTACCACTATTCCCAGCAGCGACACAGAGCACAATGCTATACAGTGGCGGGTGAGCGGTGTACTACTATTCCCAGCAGACACAGAGTGGCAGTAAACAGAATGCTATATAGTGTGGCTGAGCGAGGTACACAGAGTGGCAGTAAACAGAATGCTATATAGTGTGGCTGAGCGAGCGGTGTACTACTATTCCCAGCAGACACAGAACAGTAAACAGAATGCTATATAGTGTGGCTGAGCAAGCGGTGTACTACTATTCCCAGCAGACACAGAACAGTAAACAGAATGCTATATAGTGTGGCTGAGCGAGGTACACAGAGTGGCAGTAAACAGAATGCTATATAGTGTGGCTGAGCGAGCGGTGTACTACTATTCCCAGCAGACACAGAACAGTAAACAGAATGCTATATAGTGTGGCTGAGCGGTGTACCACTATTCCCAGCAGCGACACACAGCACAATGCTATACAGTGGCGGGTGAGCGGTGAACCACTATTCCCAGCAGCGACACAGAGCACAATGCTATACAGTGGCGGGTGAGCGGTGTACTACTATTCCCAGAAGACACAGAGTGGCAGTAAACAGAATGCTATATATTGTGGCTGAGCGAGGTACACAGAGTGGCAGTAAACAGAATGCTATATAGTGTGGCTGAGCGAGCGGTGTACTACTATTCCCAGCAGACACAGAACAGTAAACAGAATGCTATATAGTGTGGCTGAGCGGTGTACCACTATTCCCAGCAGCGACACAGAGCACAATGCTATACAGTGGCGGGTGAGCGGTGTACCACTATTCCCAGCAGCGACACAGAGCACAATGCTATACAGTGGCGGGTGAGCGGTGTACCACTATTCCCAGCAGCGACACAGAGCACAATGCTATACAGTGGCGGGTGAGCGGTGTACCACTATTCCCAGCAGCGACACAGAGCACAATGCTATACAGTGGCGGGTGAGCGGTGTACCACTATTCCCAGCAGCGACACAGAGCACAATGCTATACAGTGGCGGGTGAGCGGTGTACCACTATTCCCAGCAGCGACACAGAGCACAATGCTATACAGTGGTGGGTGAGCGGTGTACTACTATTCCCAGCAGACACAGAGTGGCAGTAAACAGAATGCTATATAGTGTGGCTGAGCGAGGTACACAGAGTGGCAGTAAACAGAATGCTATATAGTGTGGCTGAGCGAGCGGTGTACTACTATTCCCAGCAGACACAGAACAGTAAACAGAATGCTATATAGTGTGGCTGAGCGAGGTACACAGAGTGGCAGTAAACAGAATGCTATATAGTGTGGCTGAGCGAGCGGTGTACTACTATTCCCAGCAGACACAGAACAGTAAACAGAATGCTATATAGTGTGGCTGAGCGAGGTACACAGAGTGGCAGTAAACAGAATGCTATATAGTGTGGCTGAGCGAGCGGTGTACTACTATTCCCAGCAGACACAGAACAGTAAACAGAATGCTATATAGTGTGGCTGAGCGAGGTACACAGAGTGGCAGTAAACAGAATGCTGAGCGAGCGGTGTACTACTATTCCCAGCAGCGACACAATGACTGGGGGGACCCTGGCTAGCGTGGCTGGAGCGCGAACTACCCTGCCTGCCTACCCAAAGCTAAACCCACAGACAAATGGCGGAAATATGACGTGGTTTGGGTATTTATTTACCCGAACCACGTGACAGTTCGGCCAATCAGAGCGCGTTCGGGTCCGAACCACGTGACCCGTTCGGCCAATCACAGCGCTAGCCGAACGTTCAGGGAACGTTCGGCCATGCGCTCTTAGTTCGGCCATGTGGCCGAACGGTTTGGCCGAACACCATCAGGTGTTTGGCCGAACTCGAACATCACCCGAACAGGGTGATGTTCTGCAGAACCCAAACAGTGGCGAACACTGTTCGCCCAACACTAGCCCCAGGTAAGTGAAACTCTTTATTTAGTATGGGTAAGGTTCACTTTAAAGGACAACTGAAATGAGAGGTATATGGAGGCTGCCATATTTATTTCCTTTGTAAACCATACCAGTTGCCTGGCTGTCCTGCTGATCCTCTGCCTCTAATACATTTAGCCATAGCTCCTGAACAAGCATGGCGCAGATCAGGTGTTTCTGACATGATTGTCAGATCTGACAAGATTAGCTGCATGCTTGTTTCTGGTGTTATTCAGCCACTACTGCAGCCAAATAGGTCAGCAAATCTGGAGGTGTGACTAAATGGCTACCAAACCAACATTCAACATGAATTGCAATGCAATCCTAGTGGAAGGGAAGACCGCAATTTGTATTAAAAAATGTCCTTGAGATCAACAAATCATCACATCTCATATGCTCCAAACAGTGGCGTAGCTAAGGAGCTGTGGGCTCCGATGCAAGTTTTACAAATGGCCCCCCATGCACTCTATACATAGCAATTGAAACGGCGCACTAAAAGCTGCCAATGGCAACTACAATGTCAGAGGTGCAAGAAGGGGATGGGGAATAGTTTGTTAATGATTACCACTATTCAAAGTATATATATATATAAATGATTATTATGAGCACAGGACCAATATAGAGCTAATACTGTAGTTGAGGGAGGGCCATTCGGGGCCCCTCTGGCCCAACGGCCCCGATGCGGTCGCTACCGCTGCACCCCCTATTGCTACGCGCCTGGCTCCAAAATAATCAGATGAAAGTGCATGCAATCCCCTGCCAATATCCAGAGATGTGCTCCGGAAAAACCAGTATGTGAACGCTGAATCTATTGTTGGTGTTTGTTATACGTCTGCTGAGGCAGCAACCTGGTACAGTTCTGCTCACTTGTTGCTATACTTCTTGTAATAATAACTTGTGGACTTATGGACAATGGGTGCGGAGAAGAAACTGTACGAGTGTGGGAGACGGAACGTTTGAGCAGTCATCACGTGGTAAAGTACGGAAGGTTGAACGTTAGGCCGTTCTTGTCTGTCCCTCCCACCACTGTCTGTGATGAGACAGGAGGAGCTTGTTGCTCTGCAAGTGCAGACCGTCTGAATGTATAACGGTTACTTGAGTACATCTGCTGACAGCTCACTTTGCTAAAAGACATTCGTTGATAGAATAACCCGTTACAAGAATTCTGCTGGCGTCACATACAGACCTAATGTCGTGCGTATGGTCTATACAGGGTTAATTTGGGGAGGAAGAGGAGGAGTTTTCTGTACCACTGACACTGCATGCTCTGCCACAGTGACCTGGCAAGCTTAGCTGCATGAGCAGTGGTGTACCTGGGGAGAGCGGCTAGTATTGCGGGCGCAGGAGGATGCAGTGCCTGGCCCGTGCTGCTGGCAGACTGCTCCCCTCTGTGCTAGATGGAGCAGCGCTGAATGTACGGACTGCTTCCACAGGCACGTCCGCTGCTGGACACTGGGCGACCCCTAGTGGATATGAGACGGGAGTACGCGTGCACAACAGCCTGACGAGGAAGAAGGAAGCGCTTATACTGCACAGACCGGCTATAGCAACATGGTTAGAACAAGTAGCCCTGTGATTACTATCCCTATAAATGGTACTGCATATTGGCACAGATGATTGTACTGGTACGAGACGTAAACGGGTACACGCCGAGCTCCCTCTTTTAAAGGGACAGTCACTCTTTGGGACCCCTGCCCCTCTTTCCTCCTCATTTGTCCCTCTTTCAGGACTTTGTTACTCTAAGTAAATATATATATTTCTCTACTAAAAAAGTGTTTAAATGTCTCTAAACTTTATTCCCATCCTTTAAATTGATATATTACGAATCACTTTAATATGAAGGAAAATTAACCAGGATAGAAAGGACCAGTGTGGGCTGAATTATAAAACAATTTTTTCTTATGAAATCTTTATGGTATGCCCGACTAGGGGTGTGGCAGGGGCATGGTTTAATGTGTCCCTCCTTCTCATCTCAGAAAGTTGGGAGGTATGTAAACTTTCTTATGCATCTGCATGAGTGCTCTGTAATTTAGGGTCAGAATGGCAGACACCAATATTATGACTTCCGCATTTCTTACTAAGGTTCTTATGTCCTGGGTCACGTCTAGTTCTCCAGGATTCCCTTTCCCCCTGACCATTGTTAACTCCTCTTTATCTCTACAATGGGCTGTATTCTTAATGATTTGCATGCGGAAATGCACATGCGGTAAATTCCCGACTGAAAAAAAAACAAAACATCTTGACATTCACAAATGTTTACGCATGAACAATTACCGCATGCGTAACATTTTACGCATTAATTTCCCGCATGCGTAAAAAATGCGGTAAAAGTCAGCCAAAGTCGGTAGTTTCTGCAAAAAAATCTAAATTCACAAAAAAAAGGCGCCTTATTTCTGACTTAACTACCGAATTTTTTATCACCTACTACTAGTACTTGGTGATATATTTTGCTTCCCATTGACTTAAATGGAGTCTGGAGCCTTGAGTGCTGTGTTTGGTGGACTTTAATTTTTTTGGGGGACAAGTTTTAAATACTGCGTATGCACCACCATGTCTGCTTTCAAAAACAGCAAGTTGTTCAAACGACTTTTACACACGTGGCTAACCTGCACGATAGTTGGGCAGGTTGATCCGCCTGTTATCAGCAGGACGTCTTGTTGTTTGACAGTGTACACGCCCAACTTTAGTCCAATGAGCCAAGTTTAGATGATAGATAGGCAGAACAGTTACATGTGTGTATGAGCCTTTAGTGTACTTGGTCAACTACTTTGGTGTACCCCACTCATGATTTTCTGCCATTGCCATAGTTTAGGCCTGAAAGACACATCACCATTGGGATCGGCCAATTTTACCACTTCCATGTAGTATGAGAGCTTACCTACACAGTCTGTTGTTAGTGTTTAAAAACTGTTTGCCCCAGGGCTGCGGAGTTGAGGAGTCGGATTCGGAGCAATTTTGGGCATCCGGAGTTGGAGTCTGAGTCATTGATTTCATAAACTGAGGAGTCGGATGATTTTGTTCAAAATCCAAAGCCCAGTTAAGTATTAGACTAAGGAGTCGGAGCCATTTTGGGTACTCTGAGTTAGAGTAGGAGTCGTGGTTTCATAAACTGAGGAGTTGGAGTCGGAAGTTTTTTGTACCGACTCCACAGCCCTGGTTTGCCCTCTTCACAATATTCAACTTCAATGACGAATATTGCTCGTGGCTGCTATCCATTCTGGTGTACAAGCCTGGCCACACTGCACAGGTGCAAAGTTGAGCATGCACAGAATGGGACCATGCTGCTGCGCAGGTGCAAACCCACTGGCCATGGCGCAGCCACACTTGTACTCTGAGGGGAGTGTGGCCACGAAGATGAAGAGGGTCCCGCCAGTGATGGGTCATTTAGTAGCCAGAGGCTTCCCTCTACTTTTTTATTTATTTTTTTCTCCCCTCTGTGGATGTAAGGAAAACGCATTCAAATAGCACACTCCTAGATTATAGTCCAACCACTTATAAAACTGAAGATGTTATGCTGTGGAGATGTAAATCTACAAATGCCAATTTTATTTCTATCATATCATTCCTCCCTGGGAACCAAAATTATGGGCACTTACTGGTCAGTTTGTAGGGGAAGTATGGACATAGTTGGTGCTAAATCCTGTACTGGTGTACCTACCTGCAGGGAGGCAAGTTTTTATCAAAACCCCATAGGTACTCCCAGTCCATGCGTGCAGCTGCATAAAACACTGTGCTGTAGACCTGAGGAAGCGGGCAGTTCCTGTGAAGCGTTTCCTTTTCCTGTGTCGACCTCCTCCCAATTTGTGTCTGTTTTCCCCCACCCCGAAGGGGTGTACCCAGTGATAATTATCCAGTGGTCCTTATTCTGGAGTGCGACCCAATTCCAGCATGGTATCCTACCTGAATATGCAGGGAAATACGAGAACACATGAATTCTTAGTTATCTCTGCAGGTGCTAACCTTAGCAGAAAATTCCATTTTAGTTCCTATCTGCAGTTCACTTAAATGTTTCACTAAACACAGGCGTGGATTACCTGAGCCAATGCACCTTGTCAAATACAAAGTGGTCTCTGAACTAAGAGAGCTTCGATCTTTTATATCACTCTTTCAGGAAAATACAAAGTTGGGAAAATGCACTACTTTTCATTAAACCCATTAGACAAATCCTCATTATTGACTGGCCCCCAAAAAACATGGTACCCATTTCTAAGATTGATGCCTTCCCCAGAATCCAACTGGTAGATAGATGTAATACAGATCCAGGGTCATTGTTGTCCACTGGATGCCAATCTAAACCTGTCAATCTGACTACTGAGCAACAAATTCTGGAGTTTTTAAGATGGGTTGATAAATGCCTTGATAGAGAGCAGGAAAGAAGAACATTTGATATACTGTACAGTATATTGAAACTGTTAAACCAGTGGTTCCATGCTTCTTTTTTTCTGTCTGGCAGTGAACTTGGTTTTCATTTACACATCCTAATAAAAATTAACTTGCCTAAGCCAGCCAATTCCATCCTTGTATAACTACTGGGGACAAAACCCCAAACAGTGACTATGCTTCCAGGGTTTATCTCCCTTACCATAACCTAATTTGACCTTAACCCTATACCCACCTGGTACTCTGTCCTAACTGATAAACCTTGCCTCAGTGCCTGTAAACACAGCATAGGTTGTTCAGGGTGATATTGGTGGGTTACAGTTTTGAGGTGTGTACAAATGTCCATCAAACAACCAGTTCTTAAAGGGGCTTGCTGTAAAAACCACATCTTCCCTTCTCCATAGAGCAGGACACATTTGATATTACTATATATTTAACTGTAGTTTTTTTTTTTTCCCTCCAGGTATAGCTGTGGGCCTACAGTCTATGATCATGCACATCTCGGCCATGCATGGTAAGGTAACGCTTTACATTCTTACTAGAATTTTAATAAGGAACCTTATAAAAGCTACCAGTAAAAGCCTCCAAGCAAAATTATAATTGGCAGGCATTTACTCTGGTTACATGATGTGGTCTTTATGTTGCTGGAAATTTGTTTGGCTTGGACCCTGCTCGGCTTCCAATATCCCATCATAAAAGGCTGTTGCATTACAAAAATCACTGTGCTAGGAAATCACTTCTTGGTGCAGCTGATGTGGTGATAATAGCTGCAGCTGATGCTACTGAGAGAAATTCTCCCTTTCCCTGTTTCCACTTCAAATAACAACTCCGATACATAAGAGATTCTATTTATTTTGTTATTCTCTTGACTCTCATTAGGTATGTGAAGTAAAAAATGCAAAGTGACATTTTCTCTTTATAGCACCAGGGCTTTGGTTATACTGCTTGGCTTGGCAGTAGCATCTGTGGTCTTTCATTAATACGCTTTTGGTTTTGAAAGGTTTTGGAGTTGCAGCACAAAATCCTTGCAGAAGTTTGTGTGGGCAAGTACAGTAAAGATGCATTTCCACTGTGTGCTTGTGGTTTCCAGGACATAATCTTGTTTCACTTACCGTATTGTGGGTTTTGCATGTCTTTGCATACTAAAAAAAGAAAGAAAAAACAATTTTATTGGTTTCTGGACATAAACTTTTTGTCACTATATATCCTTGTATTTATTGAAAGGTTCTGAACTTGAGAGGTGGAACACAATTAAGGACACTATTATTATAGAAACCAATAACTTCTAAATGAATAATAATACTTATGCACAAATGCAAATATGATAACCGTATGACATATAAAAAGTAGGTAAACATGTTTTTATTGAATATTGTCAGGGTTTTAAACTGCTTTAACCACTTGATGACCCACCCTTTACCCCCCCTTAAGGACCAGCGAGCGGCTGCTTCCTGATTAATCAGCCTGCAGTACTGCGTCGCTGGTCCTGCAGCTGCCACTTTGCCGACGCGCGTTATGAGTGCGCGGTCGGCAAGTGGTTAATGTCTCCCACAGTGCATCACAGCTGAATATGCAAATTGTCCCTGAACACTAAACACACCTCCAGAACCGCTGGAAAGCAATAATGTGCCAATTTGGTAATTTTACAGAGCCACACTAATCCAACATGCATACAGACTAAAAAAAAACGAGAGAGAATACCGAGAGCCTAATATAGTGCAGTATGTACTGGATTAATGTGGGTAATGAGGCAAGTATGTACAGTTATACTCACAAACATGAGTTACCACTAAGGCAACCACTGTAGATGCAGGTGGAGAGATTAGACATGTCCTCACTCAGGATTAAAAAGTCGCTCTCTGTAGATCTGGAAACAAGGGGTTAACACCCTTCCACCATGGGAGAAGGCAGTGGTGGACCCACCCCCTCCAAGCAGACACAAAAACAGGGTAATATTATATCAACAAGCAAATGTGTGTATGTGTGTATGTATGTATGTATGTATGTGTGCGTATATATATGTATATGTGTGTGTGTGTGTGTATATATATATTTTATTTATATTTATTTATTTATATTTATATATATATATATATATATATATATATATATATATATATATATATATATATATATATATATATATATATATATATATATATATATATATATATATATATATATATATATATATATATATATATATATATATATATATATATATTTATATATATATTTATATATATATATATTTATATATATATATATATATATATTTATATATATATATTTATATATATATATTTATATATATATATTTATATATATATATTTATATATATATATTTATATATATATATATATTTATATATATATATATATATATATATATATTTATATATATATATTTATATATATATATTTATATATATATATTTATATATATATATTTATATATATATATATATTTATATATATATATATATTTATATATTTATATATATTTATATATATATTTATATTATATTCTATAATTATTTGACCCCTCACTAATTTTGTAAGTTTGTCCAATGACAAAGAAATGAAAAGTCTCAGAACAGTATCATTTCAATGGTAGGTTTATTTTAACAGTGGCAGATAGCACATCAAAAGGAAAATCAAAAAAATAACCTTAAATAAAAGATAGCAACTGATTTGCATTTCATTGAGTGAAATAAGTTTTTGAACCCTCTAACAATAAAAGACTTAATACTTAGTGGAAAAACTCTTGTTTGCAAGCACAGAGGTCAAACGTTTCTTGTAATTGATGACCAAGTTTGCACACATTTTAGGAGGAATGTTGGTCCACTCCTCTTTGCAGATCATCTCTAAATCCCTAATGTTTCGAGGCTGTCTCTGTGCAACTCTGAGCTTGAGCTCCCTCCATAGGTTTTCTATTGGATTAAGGTCCGGAGACTGACTAGGTCACTCCATGACCTTAATGTGCTTCTTCTTGAGCCACTCCTTTGTTGCCTTTGCTGTATGTTTTGGGTCATTGTCGTGCTGGAACACCCATCCACGACCCATTTTCAGTTTCCTGGCAGAGGGAAGGAGGTTGTCGTTCAGGCTTTCACGATACATGGCTCCGTCCATTTTCCCGTTAATGCGATTAAGTTGTCCTGTGCCCTTAGCAGAAAAACACCCCCAAAGCAAAATGTTTCCACCCCTATGCTTGACGGTGGGGACAGTGTTTTGGGGGTCGTAGGCAGCATTTTTCTTCCTCCAAACACAGCGAGTTGAGTTAATGCCAAAGAGCTCTATTTTGGTCTCATCAGACCACAGCACCTTCTCCCAGTCACTCACAGGTGTTCAGGTGTTCATTGGCAAACTTCCGACGGGCCTGCACATGTGCCTTCTTGAGCAGGGGGACCTTGCGAGCCCTGCAGGATTTTAATCTATTGCGGTGTAATGTGTTTTCAATGGTTTTCTTGGTGACTGTGGTCCCTGCTAATTTGAGGTCATTCACTAACTCCTCCCGTGTAGTTCTAGGATGCTTTTTCACCTTTCTCAGAACCATTGACACCCCACGAGGTGAGATCTTGCGTGGAGCCCCAGAGCGAGGTCGATTGATGGTCATTTTGTGCTCCTTCCATTTTCGAACAATCGCACCAACAGTTGTCACCTTCTCTCCCAGCTTCTTGCTAATGGTTTTGTAGCCCATTCCAGCCTTGTGCAGGTCTACAATTTTGTCTCTGACATCCTTGGACAGCTCTTTGGTCTTTCCCATGTTGGAGAGTTTGGCGTCTGCTTGATTGATTGATTCTGTGGACAGGTGTCTTTTATACAGGTGACTAGTTAAGACAGGTGTCCTTAATGAGGGTGACTAATTGAGTAGAAGTGTCTAACCACTCTGTGGGAGCCAGAACTCTTAATGGTTGGTAGGGGTTCAAAAACGTATTTCACTCAATGGAATGCAAATCAGTTGCTATCTTTTATTTAAGGTTATTTTTTCGATTTTCCTTTTGATGTGCTATCTGCCACTGTTAAAATAAACCTACCATTGAAATGATACTGTTCTGAGACTTCATTTCTTTGTTATTGGACAAACTTACAAAATCAGTGAGGGGTCAAATAATTAATTCCTCCACTGTGTGTGTGTGTGTGTGTGTGTGTGTATATGTATATATATATATATATATATATATATATTATAGAGAGATATATCTATCGATCTATATCTCAATTTTGTTGAAATTTCACGTGACAGACCAATACAAAGTAGTGTACACGTGAGAAGTGGAACGAAAATCATACATGATTCCAAGCATTTTTTTACAAATAAATAACTGCAAAGTGGGGTGTGCATAACTATTCAGCCCCCTGAGTCAATACTTTGTAGAACCACCTTTTGCTGCAAAAGACTGTGGAGCTGACTGTTGATTTCAGGAGGAACCCCCCACTCTCCCACCAGTCTACATAGGCGACACCGAAGTCTCCAGAGTACCATCAGTCCGGTTCCTTGGCACAACCCTATCCACCAACCGAAGATGGGGGCAGAACACCACCAAAATTCAGATGAAGGCACAACAAAGGCTATTTTTCCTGCGCCAACTTAAAAAATTTGGAATGTCTCGGGAGCTGCTGACCAGTTTCTACACCGCCACCACGGAGTCTATACTTTGCTCTTCAGTAATCGTCTGGTACGCCAGCGCAACAGCCAGCGACAGACATAGACTGCAAAGAGTCATTAGTGAGGCAGAGAGGATCATTGGATCACCCCTACCACCTCTGGATCTCCTCCACACGGCCAGGATGAGGAAGAGGGCCACCAGGATCTCCTGCGACCCCTCCCACCCTGGCAGCCACTTCTTTGAGCCTCTCCCATCTAGCCGGCGCTTCCGAACCATCCAATCCAAGACCACCAGGCGCAGGAACTCTTTCTTTCCCCAGGCTGTTCTACTGCTCAACAACACTGACGCCTGACTATTCCCTCCTAGCCCGCAATCAGCAGGCTTGCCCCAGGTGCTGCTCTCCTGCCTTAATGTCTGCATCCAACTCTCACTAGCACAATGATCGAAGACGTCGTACCTGTTAAGGCTGCTTGGACTCCGTCAAGGTTATCTTACTAACGCAGCAGAATGTAAAATGTACTGTTAATCCTTTTAGTTTAAGCAAGAAGTTTTAAATCAGGATGATACCATTTATTGGCTAACTACAAATGAATAAGAATAAACAAGCTTTCGGCCTTGCAGCCTTCGTCAGGTTTATATCCTGTTAGTTTGCAAGCTGGTGGTACAGACAGCTTATATACATGCAACATCAAAAGGAAAAACCGATATTTTTTTCAAGCATAAATACATCATTAAGATGCCTTAAAGGGACACTTAAGTCAAACAAAAAAAATGAGTTTTACTCACCTAGGGCTTCCAATAGCCCCCTGCAGCTGTTCGGTACCCTCGCCGTCTCCCTCCGATCCTCCTGGCCCCGCCGGCAGCCACTTCCTGTTTCGGTGACAGGAGCTGACAGGCTGGGGACGGGAGTGATTCTTCACATTCCCAGACACATTAGCACCCTCTATGCTGCTATATGGTATATGATATATGCTATAGCAGCATAGATGGCGCTATTGTGGCCAGGAACGCGAAGAATCACTCGAGTCCCCAGCCTGTCAGCTCCTGTCACCGAAACAGGAAGTGGCTGCCGGCGGGGCCAGGAGGATCGGAGGGAGACGGCGAGGGCACCGGACTGCTGCAGGGTTCTATTGGAAGCCCCAGGTGAGTAAAACTCTTTTTTTTTTCTTTGACTTAAGTGTCCCTTTAATACAAGCAGACCATCTAAATGGGGTAAGATAAGGATCCTTGTTTACTTTATTGCTCACAGACCTGGCATTAGGATTGACCCAGAGGTATCGTAAATTCTTAGTTCACAAGTTCAGCTAGGGTGGCTGAGACAGTTCATATATCATCAATCTCATACCAATATAGAAAGTTGTTGTCCTTATTCAGACCCTTCTGCACAGCTTTGAAACAATTTATAAATTTTGTTTCTGCTATTAATCGGTCATTTGACATTTTGAAGCCGCCCTTCAGGGCAGTGACACGAAGATCATCCATGCTGTGTCCGTTGGACCGAAAGTGTGTAGCAACTGGGAGTCCAGATTTGGTATCATTAATAGTGTGCCTGTGTCCATTCATACGTTTGCGCAGAGTTTGTCCAGTTTCTCCCACGTACATAACATTGAGGCATTTAGCACACATGATCCCTACTGCTCCTTTTAGTTTAGTCTGTGTATTTGTACTTGTAGCCATATATGTAAGATAGATAACTGTTGACGTGCATTTTGCCTTTGCCATGTATACCACAAGCAATTCCGAGTACGGTACCCCCGCACTTGGCTAATAAATTAATCTTGTATCTTGTAGAACCACCTTTTGCTGCAATTAACGCTGCCAGTCTTTTAGGGTATGTCTCTGCCAGCTTTGCACGTCTAGAGACTAAAATCCTTGCCCATTCTTCTCTGCAAAACAGCTCCAGCTCAGTCAGATTAAATAGACAGTTTTGTGAACAGCAGTTTTCAGATCTTGCCACAGATTCTCGATTGGGTTTAGATCTGGACTTTGACTGGGCCATTCTAAAACATGGATATGTTTTGTTTTAAGCCATTCCATTGTTGCCTTGGCTTTATGTTTAGGGTCATTGTCCTGCTGGAAGGTGAACCTCCGCCCCAGTCTCAAGTCTTTTGCAGACTCCAAGAGGTTTTCTTCCAAGATTGCCCTGTATTTGGCTCCATCCATCTTCCCATCAGCTCTGACCAGCTTCCCTGTCCCTGCTGAAAAGAAGCACCCCCAGAACATAATGCTGCCACCGCCATATTTGACAGAGGGGATGGTGTGTTCAGAGTGATGTGCAGTGTTAGTTTTCCGCCACACATAGCGTTTTGCATTTTGGCCAAAAAGTTTCCTTTTGGTCTCATCCGACCAGAGCACCTTCTTCCACATGTTTGCTGTGTCCCCCACATTGCTTGTGGTAAACTGCAAACGGGACTTCTTATTCTTTTCTGTTAACAATGGCTTTCTTCTTGCCACTCTTCCACAAAGCCCAACTTTGTGCAGTGCACAACTAATAGTTGTCCTATGGACAGATTCCCCCACCTGAGCTGTAGATCTCTGCAGCTCGTCCAGAGTCACCATGGGCCTCTTGACTGCATTTCTGATCAGCGATCTCCTTGTTCGGCCTGTGAGTTTAGGTAGATGGCCTTGTCTTGGTAGGTTTACAGTTGTGCCATCCTCCTTCTATTTCTGAATGATCGCTTGAACAGTTCTCCGTGGGATGTTCAAGGCTTTGGAAATATTTTTGTAGCCTAAGCTTGCTTTAAATTTCTCAATAACTTTATCCCTGACCTGTCTGGTGTGCTCTTTGGACTTCATGGTGGTGTTGCTCCCAATATTCTCTTAGACAACCTCTGAGGCCGTCACAGAGCAGCTGTATTTGTACTGACATTAGATTACACACAGGTGGACTCTATTTAGTCATTAGCACTCATCAGGCAATGTCTATGGGCAACTGACTGCACTCAGACCAAAGGGCGCTGAATAATTAGGCACATCCCACTTTGCAGTTATTGATTTGTAAAAAAATGTTTGGAATGATGTATGATTTTCGATCCACTTCTCACATGTACACCACTTTGTGTTGGTCTTTCACATGGAATTCCAATAAAATTGATTCATGTTGGTGGCAGTAATGTGACAAAATGTGGAAAACTTCAAGGGGGCCGAATACTTTTGCAAGCCACTGTGTATGTATATGTATTCCAAAAGGTCAAGGCAACGCGTTTAGCAGGTGTGGCCCCACTTCATCTGGCAATAGGGGATGGAGCATAGAGCAACAAGTGTCTATGTCTCAGCCTAGCGCCTCTAAGACATAGACACTTGTTGCTCTATGCTCCATCCCCTATTGCCTGATGAAGCCGGGCCACATCTACGAAATGTGTTGCCTTGACCCTTTGGAGTGTATATACAAATAAATGTGCTTGTTGATATATCAACCTGGTTTTGTGTCTGCTTAGAGGGAGTGGATCCACCAATGGCTCCCCCGGTTTTCTAAAAATTTTTTAGCTACTTTTATCCTTTTGGCGCCTCTGTTCATTTCCACAATGCATACAGACTTTTCAGACTGGTTGGTCCTCATCAGTGCATGACTTGGATTAATATGGATCTACCTTATACCTCATAGAACCATATTAATCCATGCCATGCACTGATGAGGACCAGGCAGTCTGTAAGCATGTTGAATTAGTTTGGCTCTGCACAATTAAAGGGAACCAGAGAGGATGAACTATACATACCTGGGGCTTCCTCCAGCCCCATACGCACGGATCGTTCCCACGTCGCCGTCCTCCGCTGCCTGGATCCGCCGCCACCGGGTCTCGTCATTGCCGCAAGTCGGCCGGCGGACGCGGCCAATTCTCCGCATCACAGGGTGCTCTCCCCACACAGATACGCATGTGGCTGGTTGCTGCGCAGCCGCATGCGTACATGTATGGAGGGAGCCCCTGTGATGCGGACAATTGGCCGCGTCCGCCGGAAGTGACGGGCCCGGTACGGGCGGATCCAGGAAGCTGAGGACGGCGGCGTGGGAGCGATTCAGGCTTATGGGGCTGGAAGAAGCCCCAGGTATGTATAAAATCCTTGCCTTTTTTTCACCCCTCGTTCCTCTCTGGTTCCCTTTAAAGGATACCACAACTGAAATGTGACATAATGAGATAGACATGTGTATGTACAGTGCCTAGCACACAGATAACTATGCTGTGTTCCTTTTTTTCTTTCTCTGCCTGAAAGAGTTAAATATCAGGTATGTAAGTGGCTGACTCAGTCCTGACTCAGACAGGAAGTGACTACAGTATGACCCTCACTGATAAGAAATTCCAACTATAAAACACTTTCCTAGCAGAAAATGGCTTCTGAGAGCAAGAAAGAGGTAAAAAAGGGGAATTTCTTATCAGTCAGGACTGAGTCAGCCACTTACATACCTGATATTTAACTCTTTCAGGCAGAGAAAGAAAAAAAGTCTATCTCTATCTCATTGCATACAGACTTTGCAGACTATCTCATATGTCTATCTCATTATGTCACATTTCAGTTGTGGTATCCTTTAACAAGCTGACACATCGTTGCATTGCAGCGATTCCAGAAGAATGTTTAGCTTTCAGGGGCAAAAAAGGGACACCTTCCATATTCAGCATTGATGCATTGTGGGAGACCTCGCATGCTTACTCCAACCTGAATAATCACAAATGCCTTCTGTTTTGAAGAGACACATTTTTGTTTTGCAGCAACAGATAATGGAACCCCATAGTTCCCTCACCTAGGCACACTAAAGCAATGATGCCCTCCCTCTTCATCTGTAAATACACATCGACTTCTCCAGTTCCCCTATTGCATTCATCCCACATGCCCCTACCTGAACTCAACCCCTTGATAGCAATACAAGTGCCTATCGATTGTTGCCTCTGTTAGGAATCTTTATAGCTGTTATAGAACATATTTGCTGCTGTAGGGTTGTTTTTGAGAATACATTGTTAGGATTTTGCCTTTGGCTCGGGTTACCGCTGAAATTAATTGTTTAGGCAGTTGTATTCTTGGACATTATACAGATTTTAATTTTCATTCTCTTTCAGCTCTTATGTACGTTTTGATGTAATTCGAAGGATTTTAACCCAGTTCTTCGGCATAGATGTTGTTGAGGTGATGGTAATTACAGATGTTGATGATAAAATAATCAACCGATCTAAACAGGTAAATGCCTTTTTTTTTTTTTTCTTTTTTTTTTTTTTTGCTGTGAGCTGCCATTGTTTTCTGTACTAACATGAAGCGCTTCAGCGTATCCTGGGGTTTATTTTTCCTACACTATGACTGAGACATAACAAACTGCAACAATATGGGGGGTTCTCTCACAGAATATTTCAGGCAATAAAGCATACCCGAGGTGACATGAGATAAGCATGTATGTAGAGTGCAAAACATATTAATAATCAGGCTGTTTTACGGGTGTTCTTTTGCTGCCTGAAAGAGTTAATGTTTACTCACGGAAGTGAGAGCTTCTGTCTTGTCGGTAGCTTGTCAGGAATAATGAAAACATCACTGATAATAAAATTATAGCCATAAAAGTTTTCCTGGCAGAATACAACTGCTGAGAGCAGAAAGAGATAGTAAAAGGTCAATAGTTTCTGTATTTTACTCTGGGACACTAAATAGGGTCACACTGAGCAGAGGCAGCAAAACATTCAATTTACTTTGTAAATGATTAAATATAAAATAAAAACATGGGATATAAAAAGGTCATTTTTAGGAATAGGAGGATAAATGCAATTGTATATCTTATCAGTTTATTTTCACATCGGGTTCACTTTAAAGTAAAGCTGTCCATAGACATGATGGTACAGTGAAGATCCACTTACTGAAGGATAACTCCTGTAGAAAGGCAGTGGTTTTGTGCGCATGCTTGCCCATCCAGTGACAGCCATCTCTTGTGGGCACATTAGTGGTTATCATGGCATGTCTAGTTTGAATAATGTAATACTTCTCCCAGGATTAATCAGCTAGAGTGCATCTGCAGAGGTGTTTAGTAACTTTATCATTATCTTGTCCAAGTACTGTATACTCACATTGAATGCAAAGTTGTTCTGTCCACTGGCTGGATAATCTTTCTAATGTAGTGGGAGGTCTTCTTCCTCCATTTCCATAGTTCATTGACATGTGATACATTTGTTAACTGTAAAGTAGCAGATAAATAAACCCTTAAATTTAATACAAAGATTTGACATGCCAGAAGACTTGTTATTCTGTTCAGCCACTCTAGATTAAAGGGGCACTATGGCGATAAATTGTAAAATTTAAAATCTGTGCAAGCATATACAAATAAGAAGTACCGTACGTTTTTTCCAGAGTAAAATAAGCCATAAATTACTTTTCTCCTGTGTTGTCACTTATAGTAGGTAGTAGAAATCTGACAGAAGCAACAGGTTTTGGACTAGTCCATCTCTTCATGGGGGATTCTCAGGGATTTATTTATTTTCAAAAGCACTTAGTGAATGGCAGTTGCTCTGTCCAACTGCCAAAAAAACTGTGTAGCGAGCAGGAAAGCTGGCCAGCATCATTGTTTAAATCCTTTTTAAAGACAAAGACAAACACTTATATTGCGCTTTTCTCCTGGCGGACTCAAAGCGCCAGAGCTACAGCCACTAGGACGCGCTCTATAGGCAGTAGCAGTGTTAGGGAGACTTTCCTAAGATCTCCTACTGAATAGGTACTGGCTTACTGAACAGGCAGAGCCGAGATTTGAACCCTGGTCTCCCATGTCAGAGGCAGAGCCCTTAACCATTACACTATCCAGCCTGTCGGCTGGATATATAAAAGGGAATATATTAAGTAAAAAAAGCCTTGCTGAGAATCCCCTATGAAGGATGGACTGAAAGAGTAACCTGTCGCTTCTGTCAGATTTCTACTACCTACTGTAAGTGACAGCAACATAGGAGAAAAGTAATTTATGGCTCATTTTACTCTGGAAAAAACATACTTCTTTATCTATGTTTGCACATATTTTAAATTTTACAATTTTTTTGCCATAGTGCCCCTTTAAGACTGGCCTGACACAAGGCATAATCCACTTGATGACTTTACTTTCCTCCTGCAGGCTGACAATACAGCTTGGTCACAACTCTCCTCTAGCGGGGCACTTTACTTTGATGAGATCATCATTTTGCTGTCTTTTGCCATCAGGAAGAATGCAATATAACATTGACAGCACTTTGTAATGCAGAAAAGTTTTATTCACTTATAGCCTATGCCTTCTCTATCCAGACTTTACTCTTTACAAAGGATGTTAGAGAACTAATATATCAGTAATGGGGGGGGGGGGGGGGGGGGGGGTGTAACTTTTTAGTTTTGCTTTTTAGATTTACCTTTCATTTTATTTTAACCAGGGTTATCCCAGGTGATAACAGATGAGCCTTATTATTATTATTATTATTATTATTATTATTATCGTTAGTATTATTTAATCTGGAAGGAGTTTGTATGTTCTCCCTGTGTCTGCGTGGGTTTCCTCCGGGCACTCAGGTTTCCTCTCCCATCCCAAAAACATACAGATAAATTAATTCGCTTCCCCATAAATTGGCCCTAGACTACAATACATACACTACACGATGCATACATAAACCTATGACTATGGTAGGGACTAGATTGTGAGCTCCTCCGAGAGACAGTTAGTAACGAGTATATATACTCTGTACAGTGCTGCGGAAGATGTCGGTGCTATATAAATACTAAATAATAATCATTTAATAATTTCAGACTTGTTTTATTCAAAATAAAAGTCAGCGACAGTTTCCCCTACAACATTATTATTTAGCTTTCACTTTTTTTTTAGTTAGAAGTAATGCTGTTTATTTTCAAACTGTAATTACTGAAAACCGAGGAAGTTATATTTTCCATTTTCATCCTTTTCTCTTTAAAATGCATAGGAAATAAAATAATTGCTGAAGGAAAGAAGAGCAACGAAAGAAAGTCTAGTTTTTACCCTTCAAAAAACAATATAAATATCACTAAGGTGTCATAAGTAGAGAAAAGGTTATTGATCATTAAAGGGGCACTATGGTTAAATAACAGCTTATAATATCATTTAATATAAAATATGTGCAATTCTAGCAATGTTTAACACATATATTGTATCAGGATAAAAGTCTATTTTAATATTACATTACCCTTAGTTAGAGAAGAGTCGCGTCGGCAGAGGAAATTATCTGACGCCAAATCAGCACAGACCATTGTGCATTAGGAGGCAGTGTATCAGCTTTTTGAGCTGCTGTTTTAATCCTCCCCTCTGATATTTCGTGAGAGGATTCCTCCAACTACTAACGGCTCCCTCCAGCAGTTTTACTACTCATCTAAGCCGCCGTACGTCTCAGGACATTGACGTACGGCTCTGATGAAAAAATGCAGGACACAGCTACATCGCAGAGAGCTGGTCTCCACAGCAACGGATAACAATATGTATCCGTTCCTGAGCCAGCTGGGATGCCTCAGCGGGGAGCATTTTTTCATCAGAGCCGTACGTTATTGTCCTGAGACGTAAGGCGGATTAGATGAGTAGTAAAACTGCTGGAGAGAGCCGTTAGTAGTTGGAGGAATCCTCTCATGAAATATCAGAGGGGGGATTAAAACAGCAGCTCAAACAGCTGATACACTGCCTCCTAATGCACAATGGTCTGTGCTGATTTGTCGTCAGATAATTTCCTCTGCCGACGCGACTCATTTCTTACTAAGGGTAATGTAATATTTAAATAGACTTTTATCCTGCCACAATATATGTGTTAAACATTGCTAGAATTGCACATATTTTATATTAAATATTATAAGCTGTTATTTAACCATAGTGCCCCTTTAAATAAGGGCATAGCTAAAGGAGGAGGAAAACGGACCTAGATGCGAAGTGGTTAAAGACCACCTAGGGTGTGCTCAAGTATAGATTTACTTTGCTCCTTGTTGGAAATGAAGTTAGGATTGTGATTAATAAAGGCTGCTGCCACCAAGCTGAGGTCAGGTCATTTCAACAAAGGTAAGGGTGGCCATAGAGTGTCTATTGAAAACCCCTAGGTTCTACTAGGTTGTAAATTAAAGGTAGCAAAATATGTGGCGTTGAATGGTAATGTGGAACAGGTTTATTGAGAATAGATGTTGTTGTGGGGTTTTTTTTTTTTTTTGTATTTTTTAATTCAAAAAGTAAAAGTGCAAAATCACAATTGAACAATAGATGTTCTTGAAAAATCTTAGATATTGTTATTTTAAGTTGAGGGTAATAAAGACAGACTATCCCTACCATATTGTGGTTGTCTGACTGCAAGATGGGAAAGTGATAACTACTTTTAAAAAGTGTTAGTTATCGTTAACCTGTCATTTCTAGCATTCACAACCGGAAAATAGTGCAAGGTGCATTGTCTCTATATGTAATTGAGATATCATATTCTGCTGGTGTGGCTTAAATTTAATTCTGATTTCTAGCTTTGGTTACTGTTCCTTATACTTTACTCCTTGTAGTGTTTGTTAAAGCATAGGGTTTCTCTATGATGTTCTTGTATTGAATTACAATTAATACCAACAAATTCTCTTTCCAAGCTACCATTGTCATAGTGGCTGTTTTTGTTTGCAAAATGCACTTGGATTTAATGAGTAGGTACCTAATTCCACTGGGTAATGCATCAGTTTCCAAATCGGGTGGGGCACCGGTGCTGTTGCAAAGCTGAATCCCTATAGCTGTGCCATGCACGGTTATAGGGATTTAGATGCAGCCTGTAAAAAAGGCAGCTGGCACAATAATTATTTTTTTCTTTCACTGGGGATGGGGGCTGGGGAGGGCACACTCAGTTGTGGATGCCGCTTATTGATTTCAATAGGCTGCAATTCTGCGTCCAACGTCGCATGCAGAAAACAGCAGCGATTCGCGGCTAGTGAGGCCCTAAACGAGCAACTATTCATCATCCTTGTGGTATTAAAAACATGAATGCCTTTTTGTTTTCCTTACAGCTTAACATGTCTCCTGTATCTTTGGCTCGATCTTATGAACAAGAGTTTAAAGCAGACATGATGGCATTAAAGGTAAGACTGTCAAAACCTATAAGTGCTTATATGTGCATTGAAATGGTGGCTGGCAAGCAACATGAAGATACAATAGACTGCTACTTAAAGTAAGTCTGAAGTGAAAAAAAAAAAACACAGATACTCTCCTAATGAGAGGGGGAAGGCTTTGGATCTTTTAGAGCCTTCCAGTTCTTCTCACAGTGCCCACGTTACAGCCCTGGTTCCCCCGTTAGCAGGCTCCGACCGGACCGATGGGTCAGAGACTGCTTACTTCTGCCGATGTGGCGACTTCGGCAATCTTCAGGAAGCCGAGCACTTCCAAAGATGGGCTGCTCCGTACTGCGCATGCACCAGCATGCTCACTTGCGCATGCACAGTACGGAGCGGCCCGTCTTCAGAAGCACTCTGCTTCAAAAGATTGCTGAAGCCTCCTACAGTGGCAGAAGTAAGCAGTCTCTGACCCATCGGAACGTAGGCACCGTGAGGAGAACGGGAAGGCTCTATAAGATCCAGAGCCTTCCCTCTCCTTAAGTGAGGGTTTTTTTTTTTTTTTTTTTTTTTTTTTTTTTCGCTTCAGACTTTAATTTCTGTCATAATGTGATGAACAACTGATATGAGATGCATTGAAACCTTTGGGTCTGATATATAGGTAAGCTACTTGCCCTTAGCTAACATTCAAATTTAAAGTACACTTGACGTTAGAAGCAAATATCGGCTGCCATATTTATTTCCTTTTAAACAGTACCAGTTGCCTGGAAGTCCTGCTGATCTATCTGATTGCAATACTGTTTAAATCCTACACTTGAAACAAACATGCAGCTTATTCAATCAGAAACCTTTGATCTGCACGCTTGTCCAGGGTCTTTATCTAAGTATTAGGGCCCGTTCAGACTGCACGCGTTTCCAGCCGCGTCTTGGAAACGTGTGCGGGAGGCCGACACGCACGACATCAAACAGTGCATAGAGTGCACTGTCTGATGTTCACACTGCATGCGTTCCGGACCTGTGCGGTCCGGGAACGCATGCTGCACGCAGATTTTGCAAAAACGCGCGGCTGTCCCATTTACTTTTCAGTGATGGGATCAGCCACGCAACGCATACAAACGCGGATGGCATGCGTTCGCATGCGTTGCGTTCCGCATGCGTGGCCGTCCGCGTTTGTAATGTGAACGGCCCCTTAGAGGCAGAGGATCATCAGGACTGCCAAGCAACTGGTATTGTTTAAAAGTAAATATGTCTGCCTCCATACCCCTCTCACTTAGTTGTGCTTTAAAGTGTACCTGAGATAAAGAATATGCAAGACTTCCTCCAGCCCCATGTAGTCCGTCTGCTCGATCACCGTCCTCCCGATCCCTTCTCCTGCAGTCTGGCCCGGTAAATTCTCCGAATCGTGCTCCTGTGGCCGGGAACGTGCACAGTTTTGTAACTGAGCTTGCTTGGAACATTCTGCATAATCCTGCATCAACACGGAACAATTTGCATTCATTGACCATCCCTAATGAGTTGTTAGTTCTGCAGATTTTATCTACCAGCACATATGGGTACATTTCTGTAACCTTTGTCATCAAGTTTTTGAAAAGATGCTAGCATTTCCCCCATCTCCATATTCTTTGGTTATGGAAGAAGCCATGTTCCTTTGTTAAACAGCTCTTTGAAACCTCTCAAGTTATAAGAATTTTTAAATGGAAATATGAATTAAAGAGGAACTTTGCTGAATATAACTTAAAAAAATTGCTTATTTTTTAAATATTGCATTCTAAATGATTTAGTTAGTGTTTGCCCACTGTGAAATTTTTGCTTACCAACTTTTTTACTTCTAGCAAGGTGCATCACTGCGGGAATGTTGGTTTGTTGTGTTCCGAAGTCAGCAGAATAAACATCTGGTCTCTAAGAGCACACGGGGTTAAACATCACAGGGAGGCGGGGTTACATACCAATATACAGCAATATGTAGCTGTAAGTAGTGTTTCTGACACTGAAACCAGGATAATTAGCATAGAAATCCTGAATGTAGTACATTCTTCAATATGTTGTTACACTATATCGTTTCCACCACAACTTGCAACTATTAAGATGGTGATCCACTTCTACTAACAAGAAATGTGGAATTATCAGATTACAGTAGAACTATGGCCATAAATGAGTTCTTGCAAAAGCAAAGTAACGGTTTATCCCTACTTCCTCCCTGACACTGTTCCCTTCTGCAGAGATCTAGTTGTACTCTCCTTCTTGGACAGGTGCAATCTTTGGAGCACAGTGTGTCTGTACAGATCACAGCTGCAGTCTTTGCTTCCAGACACTGCTTCATGCAGGCTCGTGTACCCAGTTTAAAGCACGCCTGATGTGACCTGGCACCTCATTCACTAAACTGTGGAAAAATTGCAGTGCGCAGGCAGCACACAGCCATTTTCCCATTACTACTGCTGGCAGCTTATTATTCCTCAGTGCTTTACTACTTTAACGTAAGATGATGTTCCCCAGTCAGGTTCTTTACTTTCTGTAACTACCCAGTGCACCAAGGCAATCAACACTCAGAGGTGGACAACACCACAATAAAAATGCAATGTGAGTGGACATTAACAAAACATTTTATCTGTGTGAATGAACTTGTAGGAGCTATTCTTAATGCTAACTACCATATATAACTGTGAAAAGGCCGACTAAGTGAAGGGCCCGCCTATCTGCAGGGGCTATTCCTCAGGCGACATGTGCAGTGGCCCCCGTATGCAGATTGCACCACAGAGCATGCTGCACAAGGTTGTCCTTGCTTGGGCTTGCATCCTTTGTTCTTCCTGCAGCTTCTGAACTCCCCACTAGAGCTTCAGGCTCTTTGTGGTCACATGACCGTATGCTCTGCGCTCTAGTGGTCAGTTCAGAAGCTACACAGTATGCTAGGAAGCAAGCTGGAGCGAGGACAGGTAGCTATAAATGCTAAAGCATTGCTCGTTGGTGCACTCTGAATCCACCGGGCACTTAATTGTGCATGGGGCAGTAATGGCATACTGGGACGTCGGCCAATCTGCGTTTTTATTGTCCTATTTTTTTTTTAAGCCAGAAGTGCATGCATGTGTGTGATTAGTGTTTGCCTTGGAAAGGCTTATTCGTGTATATGTGTATATATGATAACAGTTGCCATCTCATTTTTATTGTGGTCGTTACCCTGGCAATGCTTGCGTTACTTTGGCAATGCGGGTGTGCCAATTGGGCAACATAATGAGATAAGCATAGGTACATATAGCACTATCCCTACTAATAAATTCTGTAGTCCCTTTCTATTTTCCAGTACAAGTGTTAACCCCCCCCCCCCCCTTTAAAAAAGCAAACCCAAATAAAACAAACATGCTAGCTTTAACTATGTACATGAGCTGGTGGAATAGCGTGTCAATTCGGTACTTTCCTGAAGAGGATCTTTTCTGATTGAGAAAACAGTGGTATAACGCATACAATTAATAATTTTTATAAGGTTTGCTTTAATTTGGCCTGTCAGAGGTCACTGTACTAAGGAGGATGAGAGTATGTAATTTTTTCTCCACATAGATTGGTACTATCCTGGAAATACACTTAAAGCATATCTCTACTTTCCCTGGGAAAAAATACAATCCTAAACAAACAATCTCTGTTTTTCAAGTATTTTTTAACATGCTGCATTACAGTGACATGATTGTGGGTTTTATTCTGGCTACGTCTGGTTGGATTTATGTTAGGAACTTAAACTATATAGACCCATGTTTATCTCATCACGTCACATGTCAGTTTAGGTATGCTTTTAAAGTGAACCAAGCACCACTTGTTTTCTGCACCTGGTTTTTAATATCTATAGGAGCTGCCACGTCCGTCCCCACCCCCCTGCCCTTCTAGCTGCACATTATTTATCCGGGGAAGGAGTGAAGATGGCATCTGTGACTTCTCTAAAATATTTGAAGCATAGTGTCCTTTTTCTCCACCCCCTGCTGATGAAAGCTTTTGTTTTCTCTTTGCTAATGTGTGCAATAAAATAATTACATCAGTCCTTATCTGCCTGAAATTTCTGCAGTAGGGCAGGCCTCGGAAGTAAGGTAATAAGCTTATGCTAAACATTTAAATGTAAAATTGACGTTTTTTTTGTTTTTTTTATTAACGAGCCACATTGTTGGCATGTATTTTTGATGTGCTATTGAGATGTCCTGGGTGCTAAAAATGGTGCTTGGTTCACTTTAAAGAAAGTGGCTAGTTTGACAAATCGCTGTAATTCGGTTATTAATGGTGGTTTCTACCATTACCAACAAAAGTGCCTAGTCTGGAATATCTGCATAAAATTTAGTTTTTCACTTAATTTTAATATCTTTTTCCCAATAAGCTGTATTGGTACCAACACATTAGTCCATATCTTTAAATATCAATTGTGTAGACTGTAGACTACCGGTATTGCCATCATGTATGGAATAATATATACATTTTGAAAACATGCAGCAAAACAAATTACAAAATAAACAAATATGTGAATGCTTGGTTTCTAAGCAACCTGGCAGCATAAATAATTATGGTACACAGTGAATAGTTCAGTGTAATGCTTTTGAAATGTTTCTAAATATTTAAAATATTGTTAGGATTATGGTTTGTAAGATTGTTTCCAGTCTTGCAATCAGGAGAGTGAGGATTTCCGTGCAAAGGAATTTCCTGCCATTGATGCAACAAAGTGCATTTGACCACATATGCTCCATTACTGTCTGGGTGCCCAAAGCCTTGGCTTACATGGTTGTTCAGAGCCTATTGTACAGCTTACAAATTTACAGAATACTTTTATGTGCTGTCCTAGTCCTGTTTATTATTCTGTGACTCTAATTTAACTGTTTTAATAGCCTATAAGTCTCATGTATCGCCAAGATGAACATTGCTGGTCTAAACATTCTCAAGTTATTTAGTAAAAATACAAAAAAGCTTTTCTAAAGTGTGACGCCTACCATCTGCTCATGGGACACGTGAGCTGCTGGTGAACTTCCACATTCCACATAGAAGTAATTGCATCCATTCCTGTTACCACTATGGAATGGGGAGCTGGGTACCTATGCACAAACACCACCATTGTAGTATTTCTAGGAACGAGTGAAACATGAATGATTGGACAAGGCTTTCCAGTAGCAATCAGCCAGCTGTTTTTGCAAATCTGTAGAAATTACCATTGATGACCCAAAAAACTATTTAGATTAGAATTACTCACCATACAGTGAAAATATGGTATGGGAGCAATAGCCATTAAATTAGCTGAAGTCGTTATTATAAGTACAGTTGGTCAATGAGTGGCTAATAATTCTGGCTCAGGTGCAAATGTAATGCAAAATGTATTCGGCTTGGAATTGGGTTAATTAATATTGAAAAGGTGCAACTGAATTGGCCTAATCCAACAGATGCGCAATACGGCTATAAGATGGGGGCGTTCTATAAACAACTTTTATGGCTAGATGCTTTTGAAATGCCAATAAAGAGTGGTTTTAATCTCAATGGCAACATGGTGGAGGCATAGTATAACCATGTGAGTACTATCCAGTAATGGTGAAGGCATAGTATAACCATGTGAGTACTAGCCAGTAATGGTGAAGGCATTGTATAACCATGTGTGTACTAGCCAGTAATGGTGGAGAGATAGTATAACCATGTGAGTACTAGCTAGTAATGGTGAAGGCATAGTATAACCATGTGAGTACTAGCTAGTAATGGTGAAGGCATAGTATAACCATGTGAGTACTAGCCAGTAATGGTGAAGGCATTGTATAACCATGTGTGTACTAGCCAGTAATGGTGGAGAGATAGTATAACCATGTGAGTACTAGCTAGTAATGGTGAAGGCATAGTATAACCATGTGTGTACTAGCCAGTAATGGTGAAGGCATAGTATAACCATGTGAGTACTAGCCAGTAATGGTGAAGGCATAGTATAACCATGTGTGTACTAGCCAGTAATGGTGAAGGCATAGTATAACCATGTGAGTACTAGCCAGTAATGGTGAAGGCATTGTATAACCATGTGTGTACTAGCCAGTAATGGTGGAGAGATAGTATAACCATGTGAGTACTAGCTAGTAATGGTGAAGGCATAGTATAACCATGTGAGTACTAGCTAGTAATGGTGAAGGCATAGTATAACCATGTGAGTACTAGCTAGTAATGGTGAAGGCATAGTATAACCATGTGTGTACTAGCCAGTAATGGTGAAGGCATAGTATAACCATGTGTGTACTAGCCAGTAATGGTGAAGGCATAGTATAACCATGTGAGTACTAGCCAGTAATGGTGAAGGCATTGTATAACCATGTGTGTACTAGCCAGTAATGGTGGAGAGATAGTATAACCATGTGAGTACTAGCTAGTAATGGTGAAGGCATAGTATAACCATGTGAGTACTAGCTAGTAATGGTGAAGGCATTGTATAACCATGTGAGTACTAGCCAGTAATGGTGGAGAGATAGTATAACCATGTGAGTACTAGCTAGTAATGGTGAAGGCATAGTATAACCATGTGAGTACTAGCCAGTAATGGTGAAGGCATTGTATAACCATGTGAGTACTAGCCAGTAATGGTGGAGAGATAGTATAACCATGTGAGTACTAGCTAGTAATGGTGAAGGCATAGTATAACCATGTGAGTACTAGCTAGTAATGGTGAAGGCATAGTATAACCATGTGAGTACTAGCTAGTAATGGTGAAGGCATAGTATAACCATGTGTGTACTAGCCAGTAATGGTGGAGAGATAGTATAACCATGTGAGTACTAGCCAGTAATGGTGAAGGCATAGTATAACCATGTGAGTACTAGCCAGTAATGGTGAAGGCATTGTATAACCATGTGTGTACTAGCCAGTAATGGTGGAGAGATAGTATAACCATGTGAGTACTAGCTAGTAATGGTGAAGGCATAGTATAACCATGTGAGTACTAGCCAGTAATATGGAGGCATAGTGTAACCATGTACTAGCCAGTAATGGTGTGACTGGGACTGCTTGCTAATTATCAGTTGTGTGTTCATATTGTACCTAAACTTGGGAACCCAATTGCAAACTAAACCTTTAAGTCCGTTCCTCTTACACAAAGTTGATTCCTATTAAAGAAACCTTTATTTTTCATGTCTTTCGGTCTTAATAAATGTCTCTGAATGGTCTACAGGGCTGCTTGACCTTGATATGACTCTGTTGTACAAGCAAACTACTCTCAGGACAGCTCAGAGATGCATATAACTCTATATTATAAAGAGCACTTGTCAGACCATTCTCTGCTGTACAGCAAAGGTAACTTGCAACATTTCCACAAAGCAAGAAGGCAGGCTCCATGCAATGGAGAGAGCAGATTTTGCTGATCTGACCAGAAAGAGAAGATGACACTGCAAGAAGATGTCATTTATGCAAAACGAGGAAGATGTGGAAAAAATGGGAGGAAAGTTTTTATTCCTGAACTGATTTAAGTTTAATAAGGTTGGCTTACCTGGAAAGCTTCACCACTTCTGCTTTAGTTTTCTTTAGCATAGCTTTGTTTTACTAAGGGGGGGGGGGGTGGGTCTCTTTCAAATTCCATGATTCCTCCCATGTTGCGAGAAGCACTTTATCATCACCTCCATAACCACTTGTGTGTTGATAGGAAAAGTAAAATGAACTACTTTTTTCTTTTTGTAAGAAAAATGTGTCTCCTTGCAGTTCCTCTTTGAAGAGCACTTGACCCTAGGCAAAGCTGTTCAAGGTAAGCACAACAGTATGTTCATGCTGGATCCAGATACCTCTGTGGGTTTTGTTTCTTTCCTTAATCCCTCCTTTAAAAATGTGACTTTTTGCTTGACGTACCCCTAAATTGAGAGGGATAAGCAGGCTGCCATATTTGTTTTCTTTTAAAACATACCAGTTGCTTGACAGTCCTCCTGATTTGTAGCAGTTTCTGAATCACACACCTGACAAAGGCAGTGTCAGAATTACACACCTGAGACAAGTATGTGGCTAATCCAGTCGGACCTCAGTCAAATGCCTGATCTGCATGCTTGTTCAGGTCTGTGGATAAAAGTATTGGAGGCACAGAATCAGCAGGACAGCCAGGCAATTTGCATTGTTTAAAAAGGAATAAATATGGCAGCCACCATATCCCTCTCAGTTCAGGTGTACTTTAACCCTCCTGGCGGTTAATTTTTTTTGCCATATTGGCAAAAATCCTTTTTTTTAATATTTATTTTTTGTTTTTGTTTCATGTAAAGCTACCAGAGTGGTAGCTACATGAAACACCACTAGAGGGCGCTTGTGTCCCTCTAGTGCGATCGTCGCCGGCATCAATAGCAAACGGGAACGCGTATTTAACGCGCTCCCCGTTTGGCTTCTCCTGTCGCCATGGCGACGATCGGAATGATGTCATGGACGTCAGCCGGCGTCCTGACGTCAGACGCCTCCGATCCAGCCGGAACTCATTGGTCCGGGCAGCGCAGGGCTCTGGCGGGGGGGGCCCTCTTGCGCCGCTGCGTGCGGGCGATCGCAGCAGAGCGGCGGCGATCAAGCTGTACGCGCGGCTAGCAAAGTGCTAGCTGCGCGTACAGAATTTTAAATGGAGCAAATCGCCCCACCAGGGGCTGAGATATCTTCCTGCACGGCATAGCCCGAGCTCAGCTCGGGCTTACCGCCAGGAAGGTTAAGTCACATTTTAGACAGGAAGAGGCAAGCTTGGTGCGACATTCCCTCCCATCCCCTTCTGTTGCCTGCCCCATTCACTCACCTTAAAGAGGTTCTAATTTAAAAAAGTTCCCCTGGGGGGTACCTACCTCGGGAGGTGGAAGCCTCAGAGTCCCAATGAGGATTCCCCCTCCCCTGTAGCTGCAGGCAATCCAGCGCTGGCTCCCCTAAAGTGTCCCACAATCCTGGCTCGACAAGCCTGACAAGGCTTTTGATATATTTACCTTCCCTGGCTCCAGCGGGGGCGCTGTTGCGGCTCTCAGCACGGAGATGGGCGAAAATAGCTGATCTCTGTTGGGTACGCTCTATTACGTAGGAGACTTGCGCCTGTGCAGCAGAGCGGCCTGACAGCGATCGGCTATTTCCGCCTATCTCCGAGCAGAGAGCCGATACTGCGTCTGCGCTGGAGCCAGGAAGATAAATATTTACATCCCCTCCGTTCCGGGAGCTTTTTCGCCGCCGCCGTGGGATAGGATCCGGAGGCTTTCCCCAACCGAGGTGAGTACCCCCAGGGGAATTTTTTCTCGTTACAGGTTTTCTTTAAGAAGAGGAAATGGAAGCTCGCCTCTTCCTGTCAAAAACAAAATTGACTTTATTTTTATTTTTTTAAGGAGTGATTACAGGGACCAATAAGATGAATGGAAAACTCAGAGATATCTGGATTCAGCAAGAACATACCTCTGTGCTTACCTTGGGTAGCTTTGCTTCGGGTCAGGCTAGCTACAAGTTCCAGTCATATGGTTTGTTTTGGTGACAGCACTATTACTCAACAGGTCATCCATGGTGTGCATACTGGAAATGACCAAGCTACTCCTCTAGACCTGTCAATACATAGGAGAGAAATGGCATGACACTTGAATCGTTGGGTGGGGCAATGCTACTCCCTCCTAGAATATGGTCTCATGGCAAATCATTGTCTCGATGAGGTGAAGCACAAGCCTATACAGCTGTTTATACAGTAAATCGTATCAGCTCCAAAACCACTGATGTATTGAGAGTAAACAAGCTTCATTAATGAGGAAGCCGTATTACAAATGTTCCTGAACTTAAGTGGAACTTGATTTATTTTTCTAAAGTGTATATATTTGTTTTTGCATGCTTATTTCAAATGTTTTTACAGCCTATGTGCAGCCAAAAACAAAGAAAAGAGAGGCCCTCTAGTAAAGCACCACTCAGCTAGTACTTCATCTGATCACAAATTAATCTTTATTTATACACATTGAAAAAAGCCACAACGTATAGTTCATCAATAGTAAATCAATCCACATATACAGGATCTTCTCAAAAAATTAGCATATTGTGATAAATTCATTATTTTCTGTAATGTACTGATAATCATTAGACTTTCATATATTTTAGATTCAAATACACACAACTGAAGTAATTCAAGCCTTTTATTGTTTTAATATTGATGATTTTGGCATACAGCTCATGAAAACCCAAAATTCCTATCTCAAAAAATTAGCATATTTCATCCGACCAATAAAAAAAAAGTGTTTTTAAAACAAAAAAAGTCAACCTGTGGCACTGCTCAGGTGATATGGAGGCCCAGGATGCTTCAATAGCGGCCTTAAGCTCATCCAGAGTGTTGGGTCTTGCGTCTCTCAACTTTCTCTTCACAATATCCCACAGATTCTCTATGGGGTTCAGGTCAGGAGAGTTGGCAGGCCAATTGAGCACAGTAATACCATGGTCAGTAAACCATTTACCAGTGGTTTTGGCACTGTGAGTAGGTGCCAGGTCGTGCTGAAAAATGAAATCTTAATCTTCATAAAGCTTTTCAGCAGATGGAAGCATGAACCCACTTTTGAACCAGAAACAGCGGCAGAAGTGCCTGACCTGAGCTACAGAGAAGCAGCACTGGACTGTTGCTCAGTGGTCCAAAGTACTTTTTTCGGATGAAAGCAACTTTTACATGTCATTCGGAAATCAAGGTGCCAGAGTCTGGAGGAAGACTGTGGAGAGGGAAATGCCAAAATGCCTGAAGTCCAGTGTCAAGTACCCACAGTCAGTGATGGTCTGGGGTGCCATGTCAGCTGCTGCAGTTGGTCCACTGTGTTTTAACAAGGGCAGGGTCAATGCAGCTAGCTATCAGGAGATTTTGGAGCACTTCATGCTTCCATCTGCTGAAAAGCTTTATGGAGATGAAGATTTCATTTTTCAGCATGACCTGGCACCTGCTCACAGTGCCAATACCACTGGTACATGGTTTACTGACCATGGTATTACTGTGCTCAATTGGCCTGCCAACTCTCCTGACCTGAACCCCATAGAGAATCTGTGGGATATTGTGAAGAGAAAGTTGAGAGACGCAAGACCCAACACTCTGGATGAGCTTAAGGCCGCTATCGAAGCATCCTGGGCCTCCATAACACCTGAGCAGTGCCACAAGCTGATTGCCTCCATGCCACGCCGCATTGAAGCAGTCATTTCTGCAAAAGGATTCCCGACCAAGTATTGAGTGCATAACTGAACATAATTATTTGAAGGTTGACTTTTTTTGTTTTAAAAACACTTTTCTTTTATTGGTCGGATGAAATATGCTAATTTTTTGAGATAGAAAATGTGGGTTTTCATGAGCTGTATGCCAAAATCATCAATATTAAAACAATAAAAGGCTTGAACTACTTCAGTTGTGTGTATTTGAATCTAAAATATATGAAAGTCTGTTTGTCAGTACATTACAGAAAATATTGAACTTTATCACAATATGCAAATTTTTTGAGAAGATCCTGTATATACTCATATATCTATACCAATCCAAAAAATAAAAACAGTTAAAAACGCATAATAGCCTCACCATCTAATTCATATTGCACTTCCCCACACAGGTAATTCAATCAATTAATACAACTATCTCCACTCAGGGCTTAACCTCTTGAGGACTGCAGGGCTAAACCCCCCTAGTGACCAGGCAATTTTTAGTTTAAAAGGCCACTGCAGCTTTAAGGCCAAGCTGCAGGGCCGCACAACATAGCACACGAGTGATTCCCCCCCCCCCTTTTCTCCCCACCAACAGAGCTCTCTGTTGGTGGGGTCTGATCGCTCCCCCCATGTTTGTTTTTTTTTTTATAAATATTTTTGTTTGTGTTTTTTTTTTAAAAACAGCTGTTCCTTTAAACCCCTTCCCTCCCTCCCTCGCTTCCTCCCCCCAGCCAGCCAATCATGGCGATCAGCTCTCATAGGCTTTACCCTATGAGAGCCGATCGCTCTCTTGTCCCCCAGGGGGACAGCCGTGTCACACGGCTGTCCCCAGTGCAGCGCTGCTGCTGATCGCAGCGCTGCACAGAGTAAATAGACGGCGATTACGCCGTCTAACAGTCTCCCGAGCGGCAATAGCCGCTCGGAGACTGAAGGCGGGGCGGAGCTCCGCCCCTCAAGCAGGAGATGCGCGCGCAGCCTGCGCGCGATCTCCTGCAAAACAGAGCCCCAGGACTTTACGCCAATTGGCGTTAGGCGGTCCTGGGGCTGCCGCCGCGGCCACGCCTACTGGCGTGACGCGGTCGGCAAGAGGTTAATTGAAGCACATGAAGTGGAGGAACCCGGGTTCAGTCTAAAGTGCATTAGCATGTAAACAAACGCCATATGACATATATAAATATGAAAAAACTTAATGTGATAACAACCTAATACTCAAAGCTTGCAGCTCTCCTCTCCTTGAGAAAGCGGCCGGAAATCCGCGAAACTAGTGGGATCTATTGTGAGGGGAACCTCTGCCTGCCTTGCCTTACTGCACTCCCGTTTATTCATACCTGGTCTAAGTATATATATTTTTTCTAGCATGTTGTTTCTTTCTATTGCACTCTGCACTTTATCTATAGGTTGCTCCACTACAGTATTAGGTTGTTATCACATCAAGTTTTTTCATATTTATATATGTCATATGGCGTTTGTTTACATGCTAATGCACTTTAGACTGAACCCGGGTTCCTCCACTTCATGGGCTTCAATTAAGCCCTGAGTGGAGATAGTTGTATTAATTGATTGAATTACCTGTGTGGGGCAGTGCAATATGAATTAGGCCCGGTTCACATTAGCGGTGGCTATCCGGAATAGCCGTGCCGGAGCCGCACCGCATGCTGGCCGGACGAAACGGACGCACGGCATAGCAATGTAAATCTATGCCAGGGTTCACATGTGTCCGTTTCGTCCGGACCGGAGCCGGACCGGATCCGGACTCCGGTGTCCGTTCCAACATGCGCTATTTTTTGGTCCGGCTCCTCCGGCAGCCGTATCCGGGGCGGAGCCGGACTGCACCATCCGGCCAATGGAAACCAATGAGAACCGGAGAGCGCACAACACACTGGCAAAAAATCCGGATGTTCTACCCCACTTCCTATGCGGATTTTTGCGGCGATATTGGCTGGGGACACATGGGCAAGCATTTTGGAGTGGAGCAGCACAGCTGGATCCGGATCCGGAGATGTTGGCAGCATGTCGGAGGTGGAGGTGAGTGCTAAACAGCAGAGGGCCTGATTCCACAGGTCCCCCTTCTGCTGACCTCCCAGACCCCAACATTTTTTTTTTGTTTTTATACAGGTTGTTACTCTTTAAGAATCCGGATCCGGACCGCAACCGTGTTCATACCGCACGGAAACCGTATGCAACCGGACCGGATCCGGACAGGAACCGTACGGTTCAGGTCCGATCCGGCTCCGGTGCGGTCCGGACATCCGGTGCGGTTTTTGCAAAACCGCAAGTGTGAACCGGCCCTTAGATGGTGAGGCTGTGCTATTATGTGTTTTTAACGGTTTTTACTTTTTGGATTGGTATAGATATGAGTACTGGTGTATATATATGTGGATTGATTTACCCCCCCTTTTTATTCATATATCTTAGATGAACTATACGTTGTGGCTTTTTTCAATGTGTATAAATAAAGATTAATTTGTGATCAGATGAAGTACTAGCTGAGTGATGCTTTACTAGAGGGCCTCTCTTTTCTTTGTTTTTGGAACACTTTATTGACCCTAGCACACACAGCATATGCACATAGGTGTGCGGATAACCTCTCTAGCCTATGTGCAGCCGCAAACGTTTGTTACCGATCAGTCCACATGTGACTGACATGTGAGAGAGACAATAGGCACACTACTATGCACAGCATATACTTCTGAAGGGAATGTTTCTATCCTTTCATAAAAAGTAGCATTAAGGTGCCCATACACTCTTCAATTTCTCCTGTCAATATATGGCTGATTAAATTGCTCTGATCAAAGCAGCTAGAAATTGATGCAGCAGCCTGATTGATCGTTTTCCGGCTGAAATGGGTCAAAAGGCTCCATTGGTCCAGATGGAAAATCTTGGTCGAGCGGTAGCAGATCGACGACCCATAGCAATCGAACAGTGCAACACTGTGGTTCGATAGGTTTTTATTCTAAAATCTATTGAAAATCTGTTTTTGGTGTGTGGCACACATCAGATTCCTGTCAGATTTGATCTGACAGGAACCTACCTGATGGACAAATCTGGTGGAAATCTATAAGTGTAAGGCCACCTTTATACTTTAAATATTGTGGTTGCCAGTGGCTTGCTTATTATTTGCAAATAACTATTGCTTTCAAAAACATGACAGATGGACTTTTGTTCCAGGTACTCCCTCCCACATTATACATGAGGGTTACAGAACATATTCCAGAAATTATATCTTTTATTCAGAAAATTATTACCAATGGTCATGCTTATGCTACATCACAAGGTAAGTGGCTAACTTTTTTTTTTTTTTTACCTGCACTGTCATCCAGCACATACTGCTCTGTTAGCACAGCAATGTACTAAAGTGTATCCGAGGTGACATGACAAGATAGACGTGTGCATGTATACTGCCAAGCATACAAATGACTATGCAGTTTTCCTTTTCTTTCTTTTTGTGCCTGAAAGAGTTAAACATCAAGTATGCAAGTGACAATTTCTCTCCATTGGAGTTGGACTATAGCATAATGCTCACTGACAAGGAATTACAGCCATAGAACTCTTGTCTGGAAGAGAACAACTTCTATGTGCAGGGGATGGATAAAAAATGTCAATAGATCATATACTGTATTTTATCTCTGGGACACGGAGACTGTGTGAAAGATTGTATCATTCATATGAGACAATATACCATTAAATATACTTATTTTTTTTTTTTTTTTTTTTTTTTTTTTTTTTTTAGCTTTTAACCACTTGCCGACCGCCTACTTCATATTGGCGGCGGCAAAGTGGCAGCCCCAGGACCACGTAACGCAGATTGGCGTCAGGTCCTGGGGCACTCTCTGGCCGGGGATCGCGCGCTGGGATGCGCGCGCATCCACCGGCAATAGGCTCCGCCCACCCGCGACGTCAACCCGTCGGCCAATCGGAAGCGCCGGCGGGTTGTTAACCCCGCGATCGCCGCTACAAAGTGTATAATACACTTTGTAATGTATACAAAGTGTATTATACAGGCTGCCTCCTGCCCTGGTGGTCCCAGTGTCCGAGGGACCACCAGGGCAGGCTGCAGCCACCCTAGTCTGCACCCAAACACACTGATCTGCCCCCCCCCTGCCCCCTGATCGCCCACAGTACCCCTCAGACCCCCCCCTGCCCACCCCCCAGACCACCATTTGCACACAATCACCCCCCTAATCACCAATCAATCACTCCCTGTCACTATCTGTCAACGCTATTTTTTTTTTTAGTCCCTAAACTGCCCCCTGCTCCCTCCTGATCACCCCCCACCCCTCATATTCTCCCCAGACCCCCCCAGACCCTCCCCCCCCCCTGTGTACTGTATGCATCTATCCCCCCTGATCAACTGTCAATCACCTGTCAATCACCCGTCAATCACCCCCTGTCACTGCCACCCATCAATCAGCCCCTAACCTGCCCCTTGCGGGCAATCTGATCACCCACCCACACCAATAGATCGCCCGCAGATCCGACATCAGATCACCTCCCAAATCCATCGTTTACATCTATTCTCTCCTCTAAACACCCACTAATTACCCATCAATCACCCATCAATCACCCCCTATCACCACCTGTCACTGTTACCCATCAGATTAGACCCTTGCGGGCACCCAATCGCCCGCCCACACACTCAGATTGCCCTCAACCCCCCCCCTTATCGATTCGCCAGTGCATTATTTACATCCGTTCTTCCCTGTAATAACCCACTGATCACCTGTCAATCACCCCCTGTCACTGCCACCCATCAATCACCCCCTGTCACTGCCACCCATCAATCAGCCCCTAACCTGCCCCTTGCGGGCAATCTGATCACCCACCCACACCAATAGATCGCCCGCAGATCCGACATCAGATCACCTCCCAAATCCATCGTTTACATCTATTCTCTCCTCTAAACACCCACTAATTACCCATCAATCACCCCCTATCACCACCTGTCACTGTTACCCATCAGATTAGACCCTTGCGGGCACCCAATCGCCCGCCCACACGCTCAGATTGCCCTCAAACCCCCCCTTATCGATTCGCCAGTGCATTATTTACATCCGTTCTTCCCTGTAATAACCCACTGATCACCTGTCAATCACCCCCTGTCACTGCCACCCATCAATCACCCCCTGTCACTGCCACCCATCAATCAGCCCCTAACCTGCCCCTTGCGGGCAATCTGATCACCCACCCACACCAATAGATCGCCCGCAGATCCGACATCAGATCACCTCCCAAGCTCAGTGTTTACATCTATTCTCTCCTCTAAACACCCACTAATTACCCATCAATCACCCCCTATCACCACCTGTCACTGTTACCCATCAGATTAGACCCTAATCTGCCCCTTGTGGGCACCCAATCACCCGCCCACACGCTCAGATTGCCCTCAGACCCCCCCCTTATCAATTCGCCAGTGCAATATTTACATCTGCTATTCCCTGTAATAACCCACTGATCACCTGTCAATCACCCATCAATCACCCCCTGTCACTGCCACCCATCAATCACCCCCTGTCACTGCCACCCATCAATCAGCCCCTAACCTGCCCCTTGCGGGCAATCTGATCACCCACCCACACCAATAGATCGCCCGCAGATCCGACATCAGATCACCTCCCAAGCTCAGTGTTTACATCTATTCTCTCCTCTAAACACCCACTAATTACCCATCAATCACCCCCTATCACCACCTGTCACTGTTACCCATCAGATTAGACCCTAATCTGCCCCTTGCGGGCATCCAATCACCCGCCCACACCTCAGAACGCCCTCAGACCCCAGCCCTGATCACCTCGCTAGTGCATTGCTTGCATCTATTTCCCCCCTCTAATCACACCTTGAGACACCCATAAATCACCTCCTGTCACCCCCTAGCACACCTACCCATCAGATCAGGCCCTAATTTGCCCCGTGTGGGCTCCTGATCACTCGGCCAAACCCTCAGATCCCCCTCAGACCCCCTTCCGATCACCTCCCCAGTGCATTGATTGCATCTATTTTCCCCTCTAACCGCCCCCTGAGACACCCATCAATCACCTCCTGTCACCCCCCTAGCACTCCTATCCATCAGATCAGGCCCAATACATCCTGTCATCTAAGAGGCCACCCTGCTTATGACCGTTTCCACAAAATTTGCCCTCTCATAGACCACCTGTCATCAAAATTTGCAGATGCTTATACCCCTGAACAGTCATTTTGAGAAATTTGGTTTCCAGACTACTCACAGTTTTGGGCCCGTAAAATGCCAGGGCAGTATAGGAACCCCACAAGTGACCCCATTTTAGAAAGAAGACACCCCAAGGTATTCTGTTAGGTGTATGATGAGTTCATAGAAGATTTTATTTTTTGTCAAAAGTTAGCGGAAATTGGATTTTTATTGTTTTTTTCACAAAGTGTCATTTTTCACTAACTTGTGACAAAAAATAAAATCTTCTATGAACTCACCATACCCCTAACGGAATACCTTGGGGTGTCGTCTTTCTAAAATGGGGTCACTTGTGGGGTTCCTATACTGCCCTGGCATTTTAGGGACCCTAAACCGTGGGGAGTAGTCTAGAAAACAAATGCCTCAAAATGACCTGTGAATAGGACGTTGGGCCCCTTAGCGCACCTAGGCTGCAAAAAAGTGTCACACATGTAGTATCGCCATACTCAGGAGAAGTAGTATAATGTGTTTTGTGGTGTATTTTTACACATACCCATGCTGGGTGGGAGAAATCTCTCTGTAAATGGACAATTGTGTGTAAAAAAAATCAAAAATGTGTCATTTACAGAGATATTTCTCCCACCCAGCATGGTTATATGTAAAAATACACCACAAAACACATTATACTACTTCTTCTGAGTACGGCGATACCACATGTGTGACACTTCTTTTGCATCCTAACTGTGCTAAGGGGCCCAAAGTCCAATGAGTACCTTTAGGATTTCACAGGTCATTTTGAGACATTTGGGTTCAAGACGACTACTCACGGTTTAGGGCCCCTAAAATGCCAGGGCAGTATTGGAACCCCACAAATGACCCCATTCTAGAAAGAAGACACCCCAAGGTATTCCGTTAGGAGTATGGTGAGTTCATAGAAGATTTTATTTTTTGTCACAAGTTAGCGGAAATTGATATGTATTGTTTTTTTTTTCACAAAGTGTCATTTTCCGCTAACTTGTGACAAAAAAAAAATCTTCTATGAACTCACCATACCCCTAACGGAATACCTTGGGGTGTCTTCATTCTAAAATGGGGTCACTTGTGGGGTTCCTATACTGCCCTGGCATTTTAGGGGCCCTAAACCGTGAGGAGTAGTCTAGAATCCAAATGCCTCAAAATGACCTGTGAATAGGACGTTAGGCCCCTTAGCGCACCTAGGTTGCAAAAAAGTGTCACACATGTGGTATCGCTGTACTCAGAAGAAGTAGTATAATGTGTTTTGAGGTGTATTTTTATACATACCCATGCTGGGTGGGAGAAATCTCTCTGTAAATGGACAATTGTGTGTAAAAAAAATCAAATAATTGTCATTTACAGAGATATTTCTCCCACCTAGCATCTGTATGTGTAAAAATACACCCCAAAACACATTATACTACTTCTCCTGAGTACGGCGGTACCACATGTGTGGCACTTTCTTGCACCCTAAGTGCGCTAAGGGGCCCAAAGTCCAATGAGTACCTTTAGGATTTCACAGGTCATTTTGCGACATTTGGTTTCAAGACTACTCCTCACGGTTTAGGGCCCCTAAAATGCCAGGGCAGTATAGGAACCCCACAAATGACCCCATTTTAGAAAGAAGACACCCCAAGGTATTCCGTTAGGAGTATGGTGAGTTCATAGAAGATTTTATTTTTGTCACAAGTTAGCAGAAAATGACACTTTGTGAAAAAAAACAATTAAAATCAATTTCCGCTAACTTGTGACAAAAAAAAAAATCTTCTATGAACTCACCATCCTCCTAATGGAATACCTTGGGGTGTCTTCTTTCTAAAATGGGGTAATTTGTGGGATTCCTATACTGTCCTGGCATTTTAGGGGCCCTAAACCGTGAGGAGCAGTCTTGAAACGAAATTTCTCAAAATGACCTGTGAAATCCTAAAGGTACTCATTGGACTTTGGGCCCCTTAGCGCAGTTAGGGTGCAAAAAAGTGCCACACATGTGGTATCGCCGTACTCAGGAGAAGTAGTATAATGTGTTTTGGGGTGTATTTTTCCACATACCCATGCTGAGTGGGAGAAATATCTCTATAAATTGACAATTGTGTGTTAAAAAAAGAAAACAATTGTCATTTACGGAGATATTTCTCCCACCCAGCATGGGTATGTGTAAAAATACACCCCAAAACACATTATACTACTTCTCCTGAGTACGGCAATACCACATGTGTGGCACTTTTTTGCAGCCTAACTGCGCTAAGGGGCCCAAAGTCCAATGAGCATCTTTAGGCTTTACAGGGGTGCTTACAATTAGGCACCCCCCAAAATGCCAGGACAGTGAACACACCCCACAAATGACCCCATTTTGGAAAGTAGACACTTCAAGGTATTCAGAGAGTAGCATAGTGAGTCCGTGGCAGATTTCATTTTTTTTTGTCGCAAGTTAGAAGAAATGGAAACTTTTTTTTTTTTTTTTTTTTTGTTACAAAGTGTCATTTTCCGCTAACTTGTGACAAAAAATAAAATCTTCTATGAACTCACCATGCCTCTCACTGAATACTTTGGGATGTCTTCTTTCCAAAATGGGGTCATTTGGGGGGGGGGGGGGGGATTTGTACTATCCTGGAATTTTAGCCCCTCATGAAACCTGACAGGTGCGCAGAAAAGTCAGAGATGCTTGAAAATGGGAAAATTCACTTTTGGCACCATAGTTTGTAAACGCTATAACTTTTACCCAATCCAATAAATATACACTGAATGGGTTTTTTTTTATCAAAGACATGTAGCAGAATAACTTTCGCGCTCAAATGTATAGGAAATTTTACTTTATTTGAAAAATGTCAGCACAGAAAGTTAAAAGTCATTTTTTTGACAAAATTCATGTCTTTTTTGATGAATATAATAAAAACTAAAACTCGCAGCAGCAATCAAATAGCACCGAAAGAAAGCTGTATTAGTGACAAGAAAAGGAGGTAGAATTCATTTAGGTGGTAGGTTGTATGACTGAGCAGTAAACCGTGAAAGCTGCAGTGGTCCGAATGGAAAAAAAGGCTCTGGTCCTTAAGGGGTTTTATGACTGCAGTCCTTAAGTGGTTAAAAGGAAAATTTAAACTGGAATTTAAAAAATATATATTTTTCAGGAGTAGGAGAATGGGTACAATCGTTAGTCTCATCCGTTTATTTTCACCTTGGATTTCCTTTAATTGGTGAAAAATACTACAAAGATGTGGCAGTTGTGAATCCTTTCTGTTATGCCTGACAAATTATACAATTAAACCATAAATCAGGAAATTATAATGGAATGTACAAATATCATCCAATACACATTACTTAGTGGCAAGGTTAGAACTGTACCCATGATATCCAAATATAAAGAGCCATGAACATCAAATAGATGGATTGGTAAGCCTTTGATGGAGCACCACGGAATATGTTGGCACTTTATAAATCAACAATAATGGGCTTTGAGCCACTGACCAAGTTTCGAAAGCCAGTATGTAAAACATGGAGTCTTTGGGCAAGGCTCCCTAATGATCCTGGTCGCCCATGGAGCGTGCTCTAAGTGGCTGCAGCCCTGAAGCGCTTTGAGTCTGCTAGGAGAAAAGCAAGATATAAATGTTGTCTTGTCGCAATGTCTAATGTCCAACATGGGTGTGTCAGTACAATGTTGCACTAAAATAATTCATGGTAGTCTAATATATTCATGGTCATTATAACAGTATTGTGAAGAGACTCACAAACAGTAAATGATTCTGTTTTCAAAAAAGTAATTAGTCTATTGGGTCATTCATGGACCAATTTTTAGAGCAGCCTTGACAGACAGGATTTTAGTGACTTACTAGGGTCAGGCAGTTTTACCACCATTACATTTTAAGGTGGGCTGTATCCAGTTTGTATGAACTAATGTAGTCAGGGTTAATTGCATGTAGGGGATGGTCAATGAGATGCAAGTAATTCCGAGTTGATGCAGGATTATGCAAACTTAAGTATGTACATTTCTGCGTCTTAAAAATTGAGCAATCAAATTAAAACTTGTTTGCATTATCCCTCATCAACTGGAATTATTTGCATGTTCTTGACCATCCCTGCTGGGATGTGAGAAGTAAACATTTCTCCCCAGGGTTTTATTATATTTTTTTGTATTGTAAAAGTGCTCATATAAGAATTGCAAAAAAGCTTCTCTAGTCCGCCCACAGAGACGGTAATGCCAATTTGTATGTTGCATGTAAAATGTATTACAGGACATTTTCAGTGTGACAGGTTTACTTTAACCACCCTGGCGTTCTATTAAGATCGCCAGGGCGGCTGCGGGAGGTTTTTTTTTTAGTTAAAAAAAAAACTATTTCATGCAGCCAACTGAAAGTTGGCTGCATGAAAGCCCACTGGAGGGCGCTCCCGACGCATTCTTCTGATTGCCTCCGGCAATCAGAAGTAACAAGGAAGGCTGCAATGAGCAGCCTTCCTTGTTTGGCTTTCCTCGTCGCCATGGCATTGAGCGGAGTGACGTCATGGACGTCAGCCGACGTCCTGACGTCAGCCGCCTCCGATCCAGCCCTTAGCGCTGGCCGGAACTATTTGTTCCAGCTGCGCAGGGCTCGGGCGGCTGGGGGGGACCCTCTTTTGCCGCTGCACGCAGGGGATCGCCGCGCTGCGGCGGCGACCAGGTAGCACACGCGGCTGGCAAAGTGCCGGCTGCGTGTGCTGCTTTTTATTTTATCAAAATCGGCCCAGCAGGGCCTGAGCGGCAGCCTCCGGCGGTGATGGACGAGCTGAGCTCGTCCATACCGCTAAGATGGTTAAAGGCATAATAACTTGTTTTGTTAAACCTTATGTATTTGCAGGAAATGTGTATTTTGATGTCCAGTCAGTTGGAGAAAGATATGGAAAGTTTACGGGTTCTTTATCAGAGATGTACACTGAATCAGGTACTTCAATGTGTATTCATTACAGCAATATACTGGACAGTCACCATAGTCTGTCACACCTAGTACTATAGCACACATTTCTATAGAATAGTACTCTCTTCATTTCACTTGGCATTTCAGGCTCTTTAAGGTGCATATGTTACAGCCAGAACCCGAAGTGTGGCCACTTCTAGTTCTGGCCGGCCACTTCGGGTTCTGGCCGGCCAATATGCAAAGTGGCCGCAGCGCTGCGGCCAATGTGAGAAATGTAATGTTTACGGCCGTCTCGCCGCGGCCAAATTGATGACAAACTTGCTTAATTTAATGAAATGTAGCCGGCGGCAATGTCATAGAATAGATGAAGCCGCCGGCTTTCGCGCACTGCCTCTCCCCGATCCCCCCTCCCTCCTCTCCCCGCCTCCCATACAATACGTAGCAGCCGGGGGGGGACATGCAGCCGGAGAGTCGTTCGTCGCAGTAGGGGCAGCAGAGCGGGGGAGGCTGCACACATCGCTTCTGCCAGCACCCGCTCTGCAGGAAAGGCAGGATTCCCCTGCCGCGACTAACGACTCTCCGGCTGCATGTCCCCGCCGGCTACTACGTATTGTAATGGGAGGAGGGAGGGGGGATCGGGGAGAGGCAGTGCGCGAAAGCCGGCGGCTTCATCTATGACATTGCCGCCGGCTACATTTCATTAAAATTAAGCAAGTTTGTCATCAATTTGGCCGCGGCGAGACGGCGTCAACAAAACATTTCTCACATTGGCCGCAGCGCTGCGGCCACTTCGCATATTGGCCGGCCAGAACTAGAAGTGGCCACACTTCGGGTTTTGGCCGTAACACATACATACATTCAATTTTCATAGGCCAATCACTGACCAATTTTACCACCTCTATGTAGTAAGTGGGCCAACAGACTTTGAATACTATGAACAGATTGTGTAGGTAAGCTCTCATACTACGAGGAAGTAGTTAAATTGGCCAGTCACTGACCAATCAAAATTGGATGTGTGTACCAGGCTTTACACTCAATAATTTTCTTCCAAAATGATCATAGTTTTTGGATAGCCATTTCCCATATAAACGCACTGTTGATTTCTCTGCCAATCAATGTATTCTGCTTTATGAAAAGTGGAGATGGAGTAGTTACATAAGTTGCTAGTGCCTATAGCGGGTATAAAGGCAAACCCTCTCCTCTGTAGATTATAAAGGCAAACACTCTCCTCTGTAGATCAAACATCAAAAAGATTGACTTCACTCTCATGGTGATGTAATGTTGGGTAAATAACTGGATACCTCCCGCTAAGCTCATCAAAAAAAACCAAACAAACAAAAAACAAATCTTGTGTAGATCCGCCCACATCTTCAAACATCAGATTAAGGCATGTTTCTGAAACAAAGGCTGGGTATAGATGAATTCCATCTCCTACATTTCCATGAAGAGGTTAGCATAGGACATGACCACATTTGAACCCATTGCTGTACTCCATAGTTGTTTATAATAATAATCTTAAAAAAGAAATTTTTTTTTTTTTTCAATTAAAATCACTCTTTAGCTGATTTTATTTTTTGCATTGCAGTGGGGATGTGATGTTCCTGCCACATCCCATCGCAACACAAAACATGACAAACGTATGACCCTGCGGCAGTGTGCGCCAACAGGGTCATATGCATAGCGCTGAGAACTCCCCCGCTCAATGACTTATTCCCTGCTGAACAGGAACCACAACACTGGGATTCTTGTCGGTCCACGCATGCATGCTGTGACGCACTGCGCTTTGTTGTTTACACTATGCTCATCGCCCATAGACTGGCATTACCCCAAACACCATGTGTTAAGCGCGATGCTTGCTGTAACGCACTGATGGCTTTCCATTGGATCGGACACTTTATAGACTTTCATTGTTTTTGCGGCCCCTTGCAGCACAATAGGGCAGGGATGTCGTACCAGTCCTTTGAGGGCCGAGATCCTGACACATTTTTGACACAGCTCAAATTAATTGATGGGTCTGAATCAGGAAAGGTGTGGTCCATCAGGTAGATCCCATTCCTCCCTTTCTCAGTCCATCCTAAACACTGGCATGGATCTGGCCCTCCAGGCCTGGAGTTCGACGTTTGTGCAATAGGGTAATGCAAAGCAGGTTTAGCCTGCAAGTGTAAAAGGGGCCTGAAATTGTTTTGATAAAAGCCACAGGTGATTGTTGAAGAAATCTGAATTGGTCTATTAACAAAGCAAGACCACTCCTTTCTACATCGGAGGCAGCAAGTATACAAGATCTAGCAGAAAGTTGACTCTTACTTTTTTAGGAAAAAAAGTTGATCTGGACCTTACACAGTGTGTCTACGCAACACTTTGCCTCAAAACTCACACAGTCAACAGATACAAACGCCTCAAAAGAAAAAAAATTAAACTGTTAGCTCCACATATCCAAAGACTTGGGCAAAACTCTTCAGGCAGCACCAAGACCAATCTCACTGAGGGGTCCTTATGCTACCAGTGAATGCAGTTGCATCCTACACATATAATACATGTATGCATAATTGAACACATATTTAATTGGATAAAAAGCCTTAGAGCAGACTTACCCGAGGTTATCTGGGTATTTTGGGATGTTTCTAATATTGAGAAGAATTCTTAAAGGATCCAAATACTGGATGCACTGTACTCTTGTGTAATCTACCGGTATATACCTGCAAGGTCTTGTCAAGGTAGTGTAGTTTCAAATGATTAAAATGTACCATTGGTTGGGTGATGCTGCAGTTTCCACTTTGCAATTTCTTCTGTGTTCTTTCTGCTTATCGATGCAGTAAACCTGCATCACCACACTGTCCAGTAAGCAGGCAGTTGCCACAAAAGTGTAAAAGCCGATCTAGCGCCACGGAAGATGCTGCAGCTATATAAATAATAATATAGGCAATAGGGGTGTCACCTGTCCAGCTATATTTTGTGCTGGGGCCAAATGAATTACAGGATTTGCTGAATAAAATGGGTAGAACTACCTATATGTATCTATTTCTTGTGTTTGTAGTTTTACTGTTAAACAGAAAAAAAGTTTCTGTACCGTGTTAGCCAAACGAATTATGTAGGTAGAAAAAACTAAGTTTTGTAAAAATAATACCTTTTAATGGCTAACGGATATAGTTTAAATTATGCAAGCTTTCTGGGATCTAGTTCCCTAACGGCAAAATGGTAACCAGCACAACTGTCATTTCGTGTTTACGATTTACCTGCATCAGTGTTTTTACTTCAGCCTGAAGAAGGGGACTAGATCCCAGAAAGCTTGCATAATTTAACTTTATCCATAAGCCATTAAAAGGTATTATTTTTCCAAAACTTTGTTTTTACTGTTAAACAAGCAAATTTACTGATTTCTCTCTGTGTGACTAAATATCTGTTGAAGAGATTTTAACTAGAATAAATATTCATTTTGGTTCAGATCTTATTGAAATTGAGACCTCAATATAACAAGCCTTGTATTGCTCCAAAATTTTATTTGATTCTTGTGATTGTGTTTTAGTAGCTGATGACGACAAGCGTTCCCGCAGAGACTTTGCTTTGTGGAAGACCGCTAAACCTGAAGAGCCTTTCTGGATTTCCCCATGGGGTAAAGGAAGACCTGGTTGGCACATTGAGTGTTCCACGGTGGCAAGGTAAACTTTCATAAAATTGTTCCAGGGACCTCTTCCCACCTCTGTTCACAAAACGAAATAGGAAGAAGCATTTAAACTCATGCACCCCTATGATGATGCATCTCCGATCCCACAGATATAATACTCCTCTCTCCCCACATCTCCTCAATTCCTGCGGTGCCTCTTCTCCTCTGGCGCCGCTTCATGCTTCCAATGGCTTCATGCACTGGCAAAGGGGGCGGAGCTACATCACACTGCTGACATAGTCCTAATGCTAGAAGGGCCGACTGGGCAATCTGCTGCTTTGCTGCATGGCTTTGAAGAGCATGTGAAATCGGTGCACAGACATCCTGGGGCACAGTGCCAGCACCTAGCTACCCGCCTGGCAATCCTCTCTGTCACCCGGAGTGGCTCGCCCTGGTCACACCCACTAGGTACACAACTGCATAATACATAGTAGTAGAGCATTGTAACATATTGGCTAAATGTTAAGACTAAATGTTTTGAACCAGGATGATGCTTTTTGCTGTGTACTTGGGATGTTGGTCTATGGCTAGTATTGTATACTGAAAGCTTACTCTGTTAAACTACTAAAGATAGCCAATAAATGGTATTATCCTGACTCAGATTTCTGCCATAATATTCAGTAGTGACTGTTATGCTCTGAATCCCTGTGGTTTGCCAGTTTGCAGCTGTGCTGGAAATTGTGTAATAATACCCGTTGTCCTCTCAATACATAAGCTGTTGGCAGTATTGCTTTTTTATTAGTGTGTCTGCAGAAAAAAATGTGAGACTAGCAAAGGGGCAACAATACCTTTAATTTTTTACATATTTGAGTAAAGCATATCTTTTACACATCTATGCAATAATGATTGCTGTGGAGTCTCATGTACTATGGACCTCCAGCATTAAACTTTTCTCATGGATATTTAGCCTTATCCCTGCTCATCTAGAATAATTGCAGCACCCAGCAATTAATTATAAACTATTTTGAGTTATTTTTGAAATACTACTTGCTGAAAGCATATTATGCAATATAATTTTAGGAAAATAGAAGCTCATCCATGAAATGATTTGATGCAGCAGAGCCTATGGGATTTTTCTCATTAGATGAGCACTGATTACATTTTACATACACACATCTAGTTATCAGGCATTGACCCTAGGAAGCAGTTCTCAATGTTTTCCATGTATTGTGAGGATCACAATCCTTCTGTCCTCTTGCAGTGCAAGGCTATCGTATACACTGTGAAATGTTTTTAATAGTGAATAGGGATGTTTAGAGATGCAAATCCTTTCGAGTTTATACAATTTTTTTTATGCAAATGTCTGCAGCTTGAAAAAAATGGACCAATCAGTTTAAACCTGGATTTAAATTGATTTGTCAATTTTCAAACTATATATTTGCATACATTTGCATCAGCTCGGAGGTATTTGGATCTCATTTATCATCCCTAGTAGTGAAGTGTCAGAACTGACGTGGTGTTGTTACTTTTGTTTTTGCTGGGGAGAATTGCCATCACTTCTGCTCCTGTTGACCACCAGGCGCTATTCTATACCAGGAGAGAAAGTGAGGGGCATTGTTAATGCTACCTGTTTCTCTTCCAGTGCAGTGTTTGGGAAGCAGCTTGATATTCACACGGGTGGGATTGATCTAGCCTTCCCACATCATGAAAATGAAATTGCCCAATGTGAAGCCTATCACCAGTGTGAGCAGTGGGGGAACTACTTTCTTCACAGTGGTAAGACCCTTGTTAATCATGTTCTGTAACATTCTACAGTAAAGATGCCTGCTCTATGACACATAATTTTTTAACAAAACACCTGAAGTGAGAGGAATACAGATGGTGTTATTGCTGACTTCTTTGGGAAGTACAGTATACTATTTGGCTGGATGCTATTATAATTGGATGCAATTATATTTTGAGTTACTGTAATTTTTGCTCTATAAGATGCACTTTTTCTCCCCCAAAAGTGAGGCGGAAAAGTCTCTCTCTGTGCGTGCGTGCGTGCGTGTGTGCGTGTGTGTGGTGTGACCTGGCCCCAATGCACCAAAATATGTCTTTTGAAAACCTGGAGACCAACTACAAGAAACATTTTACCGCTGTGCTGATCAACAAAGGTTTCTATTAAGTATTATTGAGCCCTGCTTTGCTTGGGTATTACATACCTATTTCACTCATGACCTATAAATCAATTTATAACTTTTATGTAATTTTTTTCCCTTTTATTTGAAAGGGAAATTTTGTCTCTGCATTACAATGAAACTACCATACAAATTACAAACTGTTCATTGATTTGTAAGTGGGCAAACTTGCAAATGTTGTTCCTGGCGTTAGCTCTTAGCTTTAATAGTTTGGGTGTCTGTTTATTACAAAGAAGCAAGGTAACCTATGTTAAGCCTGTTGAGGTCCCAGGATTTAAAGGGGAAAGGAGACACTGAGAAGAGTGGTCAATTTACATATGTCATCATTTACCGTCACCCTCTGCACTCAAACACTCAAAACAAGCTGGAATTCTAGTAATGATAGAACTATAATGCAGGTGGTACTAATGACAGGCCTCAGCATGAATCTCAGGTTCAAAAGCATGGAATCTGTGTATCTGATTTATGTGCATGCTTGTGTTTCCTTTAAATAGTAATTGTTAGGCATTCAATCCAGTATCAATTATCTATTTCCATCTGTTTAATAACTAAAAAGAATGCTAAACCGGCAATGCAAAAGTTCATAATCAATCTGACATTTCTATTCTATATCAATATCAATCTCCATGTGCCCTAGCTCTTACTTAGTGCATCAGCCGCAAAAGAAAAGTTGCAGTGCATGCTGGAGGTTTGCTCTCTTCCGGTTTCTCTCTGATTGGCTGCATCCACAGGGACCTCCCCACTGGCTCCCACAGGTTGAAGACAATCCTGATGTAATTTCCTCCCTTACTCTTCCCCCCCCCCCCCAACCCCCGCATCCTTCCTCGGCATCCTCTCTACTCCTTGCACTATGACAGAGCAAAGCCGGGAGGAACAAAGGCAGCACACACAGACTCACCTCATCGTGGTTCCAGGCGCTGGAGTTCCCGTCTATACTCACTGCACTACCACCGGCGGTAGTGCAGAGTATAGAGGGGAACTCCAGCACCTGGAAGCATAAGGAGGTGAATCTGTGTGCTGCCTTTATTCTTCCCTGCTAAGTTCTGTAATGCTACGTGGAGAAGGGGGGGGGGGGGGGGTTGTTGGGAGGAAAATATATCAGGATTGGCTTTATGCTTGTGGGAGCCAAGATGGCCTCTGCCAAGAACAGACTTTTCTTTATTTTACCATATAAAATTCACTGAAGTCAAAGCGTGGACATTGCAATACATCTGTTATGCAAGTAGAGCAAGTAATTATCTACTTATGTGTTTTATTTTACTGATTTTACTACTAATAGTTTCTCTTTAAAGGTAGAACTTGAAAAGCCTCAGCGTGAATCTCAGGTTAACGTGCATGACATGTTTGCTTGCTTACAGACTGGTGTAGGTAGAGTAAGGGACCCTTTTGATCAGAGGGAACCTCAATGCTGGCGAAAGGGTTTAGTACAGAAGGTTTTTGCATGCAATCCATTTTAGAAGCGAGTATCTTCTATTAGTGCAACTAAATTAAACTTGCATTCTAGTTTCTTTCTTTTTTTTTTTTTTCCTACTACTAGAGCTCTGGCATTTTGTGAGTGTGTGAATGCAGAGGTTATGATTGTTTATTGACCACTCCCCTCAGCACCTCCTTAAAGGGGAACTTCAGCCTAAACAAACATACTGTCATCAAGTTACATTAGTTATGTTAATTAGAATAGATAGGTAATACAATCTCTTACCCAATCTGTTTTAAAAGAACAGGCAAATGTTTGTGATTCATGGGGGCTGCCATCTTTGTCATGGGGGCAGCCATCTTTTTGGTTGAAAGGAGGTGACAAGGAGAAGGAGACACAGTTCCAACTATCCTGTGTCCTGATTACCCCTCCCAGCTGCACACACTAGGCTTCAAATGTCAAATTCAAAATGTAAAAAAAAAAATTGCACCAAAACAGCAGAACGACAACAACAACATCAGAAATCCCATCATGCTTTGCACAGCATCAGGGGAAAAAAGCCCGGGCAGTTTTTTTCTGTGCAGCTAAAAATGAGGCTTGTATAAGAGAAACAAAGTTCTGATGCTGTGAAACTGTTAAAGAAACACAAAGCCTTTTCAGTGCTGCTGAGTCGATTTTTAGTCCGGAGGTTCACTTTAACACCTTTAAATCCTGGGCCCTCAACAGGATGAGCATATAGCTTCCCTTGTTTGTATGTTTTGGGGCATAACCGGTACAACTCAGCTTAATTTTAGGAGTTTGTGATAACTTTAAGATTCCCTCATGGTGCTGGATTCATATGTAATGTGTGATCCATATTCTTTGTACCTTATGTCTTGACATTTCTTAATAAAAATACAACAACCAGTCTATGGAATTATGCATAATTCATAATTATTACTGTCACAATGTCCTAGTGGATTAATGAGCAATAATCCTCACTACTAACCAGATGTCTTGCTGATATGTTTTATTGATGCATATTAATTGCACCAGGAAAACATCTAACATAGTTTTTCAGGCTTTCTGTGTCTCTGCATTTTCTATTAATTCCAAGTTTCCTCTCCATACTTTGATCAATTTTCAAGTCACAATGTGTATCTATGAAGGTGACTTCATAGGCTGTTTGCACTCCTTTTTTTTCTCCTCTTCATTATTCAGCTTGTGCATTGGCGTGTTTTTATGGTATCTTTAAAGACTGTCTCCTAATTCAGATATATTCTAAATGACAAAATGAGGACACATCCAGTTACTTTTTCTTCTTAGGACATTTACATCTGAAAGGAAGTGAAGAGAAAATGTCGAAGTCTTTAAGAAACTACATAACAGTGAAGGTAATATTTGTGTCAGCTGGTTAGTTTCACAGTTCACTGTTGTTTTTATTCCTATGCATTTATGTTGCGTTGGCTGATATTTTAAGCTATTCTTAGAACAAATCATGTCATTAACTGCCTCTCAGCAGGGGCACAGTCTAATGTACTTGCCACAGTCTAGATACAGTATATTATGGTGTAAGCCAAATAACCTGTTATAAGGATGTGGAATGCGACCCATGCAACCTCCATACATTGACCTGGTTAGTTATTGAACAGGAAAAGGAAATGGAATTGGTCTCCACCTGGATTTAGCAATTATAGCTTAGTTTATTCATAGTATCATAACCACAATACCGCACAACGTTTTGGCACGTAGACCTTTGTCAAGTGCACTTGACGAAGGCTTATGTGCCGAAACGTTGTGCATGTTGTCATTGCAGCTTACAGTCCATGGACTTGTGCTTAAACTGCACTCAGAGCTGCCCGCATCGATGCACTGCGTTATCCCAATGGAATGCCTTGCACTGCAAACATACGAGTGTTAAAGCGCCATTGAAATGTAATTGCACCATGTTTTGTTGTTGTCCTGCAACATAATGGACATACAGTAGAGCCTGATACAGTAAACTCCAATTAATTTGCTATGCGCAGGGAGTAAAGTAAAAACAATATTTTTTTAAATACTATGAAATCTTTTCATCATCATTGGTTCAATGTAAGCACAAAATGCCTATGATTACTTGTGATGTATTTTCATCTACAGGAACATCTGAATTCATATTCAGCTGAAGAGTTTCGGATGTTTTGTTTGCGTTCTAAATATAAATCAGGTATTGATCCTGAAATCTTGCTGTCATTTTAATTTTATTTGTAAATCTAATCTGCTTTCCCATAACAATCGGATGATTTGTACAAAGGCACCTGTTGCTGTATAGTGATCTCTAGATATTCATTTCCATCTCTTGTTATTACTCAGAGCTAACAGTAATTTGCCCCCTTCTAACATGCTCACAATTGAATTTTTGAGATGTGAACATAAAATGGTAATTTAGAAACCTACTTGTATTGCCCATAGCATAATTCCGTTTTCATCTTCTGATGAAGGTCAGAAAATAAAACCCAGGATCTTGCTGGTTGTTATGGGCACCACACGTTTCTGTCTCATTTTATCAGCCCCAGTATGTATTGAGATGATGATAAAATGCATTATTGTTTTAAGTGTTTTGTGAGTTTAGCAGCTGTTTACGGGCTGTGGAGTCGGAGTCAGGGCAATTTTGGGCACCCGGAGTCGGAGTTGTCGTTGATTTCATAAACTGAGGAGTCGGAGTCAGATGATTTTTGTAAAAAATCCACAGCCCTGTTAAGTATTAGACTAAGGAGTCAGAGTCAAGGAGTCGGGGCCATTTTGAGTACCCGGAGTTTGAGTCGGAATCGTGGTTCCATAAACTGAGGCGTCTGAGTTGGAAGACTTTTGTACCGACTCCACAGCCCTGGCAGTAACAAGGCTCTAAGCACAAAAAAGTCCTCAGACTTGGTGACTGAAAACTAGACTCTTGTTCTTTACTGCAGGAAAACTGAGCGTTACTTGTAGTTACAAAACTTGCTAGCAAATGGATCTCTAAATTAATATTTTGTTTTGATATTAGAAAAATAACAATCTGTTTAGAATACTATACCTATAAGGGCTGGTTCAGACGGACGTTCAGAGGCGTTGCGTTCATTGGCGTCGCGGTGGTGATGCGTTCGAGTTTTCAGCAGCGTTCGCGTTGCGTTCGGATGCGGTCGCGTTTTTTCTTCCCCTAGGGGGACATTACCTGTCACGGTTAACCGCCCCTGGAAGCTACATGTAGCTTCCAGGGGCTCCTTGAACGCCAGGGAAAATCGGGACCCGAACGCCGCGTTCGTGCAAACACGCGTAAAAGCTTGGTACAAACGCTCCCATTCACTTGAATGGGAGCGTTTAACGCCAAGCCCTGAACGCTGGCGGTAAACGCTGCACAAGCGTCCGTCTGAACCAGCCCTTAGATGGCTAAATAAAACAAAATGGAAAGCCCCTGTACATTCCCAGAGATGATAGAGAAACTATATATATATATATATATATATATATATATATATATATATATATATATATATATATATATATATATATATATATATATATATATATAGAGATATATATATATATATATATATATATATATATATATATATATATATATATATATATATATATATATATATATATATAGAGATATATATATATATATAGAGATATATATATATATATATATATAGATATATATAGATAGATATAGATATAGTTTTATTCATACTTGGAGCTTCCTCCAGCCCCATGCGCACGGATCGCTCCCACGCCGCCTGAAGGAAGCCCCAGGTATGTATAAAACTTTTACTATATATCATCTCTAGTACACTTTAAGCTAGCCAAGCACAGTTGACTATCAGATTGTTCAGCGACAAAGTGATTGTGTGTCAAGTGAAGGTACATGCTAAAGATACCCAGAACTAGAAGCTATATAGCGTGCATTATGTAATTAGGTGTTTTATAGTATTCACAGCCATTTATGCAAATTTGCCACACCCATTACATTTTTTTTTAGATAACCATGTATATTCCTTTATTGTGCAGTGTTTTCTCTGTACCAGTAGCAAAAATAAAATTTTTAAGAATATTCATAATTGTATGCAAAAGATTTGGCCCCCATTGACCATTACATAGTGAGTCATTCTTTTAAAGTAAAAAATAGAGAACAAATATTGAAGAGTAAACTAGGATTAAACATTATACAAATCATTTGATTTGTATAATGCTTTTAAACTGATTGGATCCAAGTTTTAATGACTCAATGTTTTTTAACATTATATATGTTCTTAACATTTATATATTTTCTTTTTAGGATCATGCTAGTGGAATTTGGGCTTATCTCCTCTAGGAGCCATGGACGTCCTGTTTCAGTGACTGCTCCTATTTTGCCACATAGGCTTCAATTCATCAAAGGGTGTTCGATAACAAAATCCCAGTCCTTAAAATACCGCATTCGGTATTTTACACTTCACTGTGCTAATTCATCAATATTTTCCCATGTGTGGTAGAGGTTCGTTAAGTTACCGAAGTACTACGGCTTCAGTTCATCAAAGGCTGTTAGATAACAGCAGAGTGGTGCAGAGCAGCTTGGAATGTCTCTGTGTTGTTACAAGCTGATAACAATAGAAGGCATTCAGACATCCCTTTACATGTAAACGTGTTATATTTACTGTTACTTATACTGCCTCTGCTGCTCTGAATCTGTCCATCAGTGTTTCTTAACATTTCACTTATTTGCTACAACGTAGATAAACTTCCTGGAGACATTACAAATGCCATGCTTGGTGATTTCACCACTTGCATCTTTGCATATTCAAACAGGGACTCAAAGGGTTACACCACCGTTCTCTCTGCTCACTGCTTGGGGGGTCTGGAAGCTTGTGTGGAGAAGCCTGTGACCTATCAGCACCTATCAGCGGCACTTGCAGGAGAACAGGGGCTGTTTCTATTGGCTGCCTGCTCCTGCTAATCATGAAAACATTCACACAGAAGGCTTTCGAAGCCTGTAACGAGAGGGGAGAGCTGGAGATAAACACCGAATGTGCTAGCGAATGTGGTAACCTTGATGAATTAACATTTACTGACATTTGCTGACATGTGTTGAGCACAAGTCGGTAATTTATCTCATTGCTCTGTGATTTCAGCTTCTCATTCGGTAACAGCTTTGATGAATTAACATTTTCTTAAGTCCTCCGTTAACTCAGCTGTTTTCAGCATTACCGAATGCGGTAATGCTTGATGAATTGAAGCCATAGTCTCCTCCCGAATCGCTAAGCTGTGCCATGCAGCTCTGCAACATGCTGTCCAGATTCGCACTGAAGTCTGACCTGGACGGCAGGCCGTGTAAGAGATAGTTAGGCTCATACATTTTTGGACAGAGACAACTTTTTTCATTTTGGTTCTGTATATTACGTAACAATCAAGGGAACATGGGGGTTTTGGTGGGCATGTGCTTAAAAACCAGAAAAGAAAATTTTAGTATAAATGTACAAAAAATCTTTATTAATGACTAATTCAAAATACATATATTGTTACAAATGAACACAGACACTGCTGTGAGAGACCAAAAACTCCACTACACCCATATCCACATCCGGTTCTGTACATTACCAGAATTAATTTTAAATGAAAAAACTCAGATGCAGTTGAAGGGCAGACTTTCATCTTTAAGTGGGATGACCATTGCAATAAAAATGTGAGGCAACTAAAGCATTTTTTTAACACAGTCCCTTCATTTCAGGGGCTCAAAAGTAATTGGACAAATTAACTGAAAATTAAATGTTTTTTTCTAGTACTTGGTTGAAAACCCTTTGCTGGCAATGACAGTCTGAACTGTTCAACTCATGGACATCACCAGATGCTGGGTTTCCTCCTTTTTAATGCTCTACCAGGCAGGGCTGTGGAGTCGGAGCAATTTTTGGGTACCTGGAGTCGGGGGAAAAATGTACTGACTCCTAATGAATTTAAACTGTAATTAAAATAGAAAGTGTCCTATTTCTCAGATAATGGTCATCATAAATTATATATATAGTAATAGCTGTGCTTAGTCCACAAAAATGAAACAAACCAATCAAAAAATAATTACTTGTGCTGCTTCAATAAAACAGTCTCCGTATTTTTAAAGTCAGATATACATATCTGATTGTGACTGTATACATGATGTGTACACAGTAATGTCTTATATATACTATATAAGATCTGTGCTGTAAGAATAAAGCCTGATGTGTAGCTTTGTCACTAATAGAAATGGTCAATGAGATGGAAATAATTCTGCGTGGATATAATTCAGCCAGTCAGCACAGTCTGGCCGTGTGCCACTCCCATAGCCAGGAACCTTCTGCACCTGCACAATAGTGTTGCGCAGGTGTAGTACGCTCCCGGTGGCGGAGTGTGTGCATGCGCACTACGCCTGACTGGCTCAAGTACCTGGACCTGTAGCAGAAGATCCAGGTGGCTGAGGAGGACAGCGAGGGACTGATTAGCCTGAAGGGGGCTGGAGGAAGCCCCAGGTATGTATAAAACTTTTATCTATCTTAGGTTTACTTTGTTACAAAGTAGTACTAAACTCTACATATCCACTGAGAATGTTGTGCACATTGAACACAGGTGTTGTCTATCACCCATAAACCTGGTTCAGATTGTACCTGAAGAATGTGTAATAGAGGAAGAATCTCAGTCTCCTGCAGAGTACCTGCACATCACTCTTACATCTACCCACAGTTATATTGCCTAGGGCCTGATCCATGTTCAGATTGTACCTGAAGAATGTGTAATGGAGGAAGAATAGCCTCATTCTCCTGCAGAGTACCTGCACATCACTCTTACATCTACCCACAGTTACATTGCCTAGGGCTTGATAGATGTTGTTTGTTCCGGTCTGTACCTTCTACAAGTACTCTTACCAAGGACTAGTTTTAGTCTATGACTAATAGTATTAGAGGCAGAAGATCTGCTTGATATCCAGGTAACTGGTATTGTTTAAAAGGGAATAAATATGGCAGCCTCCATATCCCTCTCACTTCAGTTGCCTTTTAAAATTCCTAAGCGTTGGCAGTTAAGAGATGCATTTCATGTTACATACTTTCAATCAACAAGATTGTAATATGCAAATTAGAGGAGTCTGAGTCGGTGGATTTTTGTACCAACTCCACAGCCCTGCTGCCAGGCCTTTTCTGCTTTCAGTTGCTGTTTGTTTGTGGGCCTTTCTGGCCAAAGTTTAATCTCCAACAAGTGAAATGCATGCTCGATCGGGTTAAGATCAGGTGACTAACTTGGCCATTCAAGAATCTTCCACTTCTTTGCATTAATAAACATTAATAAACTCCTGGGTGGCTTTGGCTGTACGTTTTGGGTCATTGTCCATGTGTATCATGAAATGCCACCCAATCAACAATTGCCTCTGCAATGGCTGTGACCGCAGGGCTGTTTCTATGGGCAGGAGGGGGGGGGTTGCCTTTAGAGATTCCCCCCCCCCCCTGCAAAAATTAGAACAGCGGCCAGGCAGAGAACACGTACTCTCCTCTTTTGGGTCCCATGCAATTGAGCTCTACACACCGCTGGTTTTCTCTGTCTCCTGCGCCGCTTGCTCTACTTCCTGATTAGCGGAAATACAGTGAGTGGTGATGGAGATAGACCGAAGGCACGTGGGAGGTTAAAGCTGAAAGTCTGCACTTCAACTGCATCTGGGTTGTCACATTTAACATTCATTGCAGTAAAGTAGAATCAGAATCGACTTTATTCACCAAGTGCGACCAGGTCACACCTGGAATTATTTACGGTACACACGGCATATGATAAAGGAGCAATATACATACAGTCGAACAGGCATATAGACATACAGATCAACAGAGAGGAGTCAACAGTACAGAGACTTGGGCACAGGGACTGCTAGGCGGTGGAAGTGGGATGCTGGGGATGTGTGCCTTTGAGGGTGCACGAGTTCAGGAGGAGGATGGCCTGAGGGAAGAAAGAGTTCCTGTGCCTGTTGATTCTGGTGAAGATGGTTCTGAGGCTGTGACTAAAGGGAAGGCGGTTGAAAAAGTGCCTGCCAGGATGGAAGCAGTTATGCAGAATTTTGTTTGCCCTGGACTTTGACCGGGTGGTGTGAAGGAGGTCCAGAGGCAGCAGGGGTGATCCGATCATTCTCTCCACCATGTTGACTCTGACGTCTGAGCCAATCACTTACGAATGCACCTGTGTACCAGACCACAATGAGGAGTAGAGGATAGATTCATTGGTGGCGGTATAGAAACAAGTCAACAGTTCCCTCAGCATGCTAAACTTTCTCAGTTGTCTCAGGAAGAACAGTCTTTGAGTCTTCCTCTGGATTAAGCTGGTGTACATAAACAGCTCCAACCTTGTGCGCAGCCTTGGCGTACTAATCGATGGGGAATTGAGTTTCAGAAACCAAATTTCATCTGTAGTTAAATCTTCCTTCTTTCATCTGAAGAACATTGCAAAGATTAAACATCTGATTCCCCCAGAGGATCTTCAAACCCTAGTCCACGCCTTCATCACATCACGGCTGGACTACTGCAATGCCCTTTATGCTGGCCTTCCCAAAAAAGACCTGCGTCGCCTGCAATTAGTGCAGAATGCTGCTGCCAGATTGCTAACAAACCAGCCTCGCCACTGTCACATTACACCGATCCTTCGCTCACTGCACTGGCTACCAGTAGAATGGAGAATACTCTTCAAGATTGGACTGCTGACATTCAAATCCCTGCACAATCTGGGCCCTGGATACATGAAGGACTTGCTGAAGCTGCACCACACCTCTCACAACCTCAGATCAGCAAGTTCTATAAACTTGGTCACTCCCAGAGTGCACCTCAAAAAATCTGGAGACAGAGCCTTCTGTCATGCTGCCCCTACTCTTTGGAACTCCCTACCACACCCAGTAAAGACAGCACCATCCCTGGAGCTATTCAAATCCAGACTGAAAAGCCACCTGTTTAGCCTGGCATTTCCAGATTTATAAAATTCTTCCCCTGTACCACGATGGTCGGAGCCATGCTTATGCGCTTTGAGTCCCACGGGAGAAAAACGCTTTACAAATGTTATTTGTTGTTGTTGTTGTTGTTACTCTCCCCACAGCAGATCATTTGTCCTAGTGGTGCCTAAGAACCGACCACTGGACACTCTGGGGACCTTGGTTGGGGAGGGTGTAGGAGGGTGCTTCCTGAAGTCCACGACCAGCTCCACTGTTTTCCCTGCATTAAGTACGAGTTTGTTTTACTTGCACCATTTGCAGATGCAGGCCTTGCACCATTTACAGAACCCAAATTAGAAAATGGCTGTCTCTGGCTGAATAGTTATGGACCTAACTAGGCAGTGTTTCCCCACCCTTCTTGTCTGCAGGGAAACACTGCAGATTTGGCCCATATTTGGTCATGGTGGAAACAGGCCCTAAGACATTCGTTTTTTTCTTAAACTGCACTTACCTGCTCCTTAGTAATGCACAAAATGCCTTCCTTAAACTCTGATATATTGCATGCTGTTAAAAAAAAAGAATTCTGCTTGCTGAAAATAATTTTCTATTATGTTGTTTCTAACCGGATATTAAGCTGTGGAGTATGGTGCCGATTCCATGCATGAAGCAAGAAACGCGCTTAAGACAATTTCCTCATTTATTGATGATGCTAAAGCCTATCTAAGAGGTCAGCTCACTTGCCAGCCTATTAATGAGGATTTACTCTGGCACAGGTAACTGATTACTAGCTGTTTGTCATTAAGGTCTATATCTATCTATCTATCTATCTATCTATCTATCTATCTATCTATATCTATATATATCTATCTATATATATATATCTCTATCTATATATATATATATATATATAGCTCTATCTATCTTCCTTCATATGTACTGCATTCATTTTTTGCATGGCCAGACAAAGTTTGGCAATGTGTCATCGGACACTAGCATAGGGGCATCTTGTTTGTTTGCTCAGCTTACTTAAAGGGAACCTAAACCTAGAAGGCTATGGATTTTTCCTTTTAAAATAATACCAGTTACCTGACTCTCCTGCCGATCCTGGGACTCTAATACTTTTAGCCACAACCCCTCATCAAGCATGCAGATCAGGTGCTTGGACTGAAGTCCGTCTGGATTAGCTGCATGCTTGTTTCAGGTGTGTGATTCGGCCACTACTGCACCCAAAGAGAACAGCAAGACTGCCAGGCAACTGGTATGGCTTAAAAAGAAACATCCACATCCCTCACAGTTAAGGTTCCCTTCAAGAACCATTCTTGAAAAACCTTTGAAAATGGACCGGTTGTGCATACATTTAAAAGAGGTGAATGTTAAGTTTACAAGTAGTTAAAAAGATTGTAGCGTTGGTGGATATATTCAAGGTTGGCAGCAAGAGTTAATATAGGATCCGTCACTATATACCATAAAATTGTACAATAAAACTCATGCGCCTCTGCATATAAATTCAAATGCACTATTTAATAAAACTCACAATCAAGTAAAACCACACACATAGTAGAACTAGCCTTGTTCCAGCAGAAAATCCTGGACGCGTCAAAAAAGTCCCAGGAAAGCCTGCCTGGATTCCTCAACCAGCAACAAACCATATGCATGCATAGAAAAAAGTCCCTGCACGTGCTTAAAGAGAGTCTGAAGCGAGAATAAATCTCGCTTCAGACCTCATAGATAGCAGCGGAATGTGTTCCCCTGCTAAACCGCCGCTATCCCGCGGCTTAACGGGGGTCCCTGATCCCCCAAATCCCCTCGGTGCAGCGGGGGAGCGCTTCCTGGTTGGGGCAGGGCTAACCGCCGCAGCCCTGCCCCACGCGCGTCTGTCAGCGCGTATTTCCGCCTCTCCCCCGCCCCTCTCAGTCTTCCTTCACTGAGAGGGGCGGGGGAGAGGCGGCGATGCGCCGCTGATAGACGCGACTGGAGGCAGGGCTGCAGCCATTAGCCCTGCCTCCAGGAACGACCAAATCCACGACCAAGTCTTGCGGGGGGGATTTGGGGGTGAAGGGACCCCCGTTTAGCGGCGCGATAGCGGCGGTTTAGCAGGGGCACGCTCTGAAGCGAGAATTATTCTCGCTTCAGAGTCTCCTTAATACTCAGAACTGTTTCTGCTCCAATCACTGTAAATACTTTCTCAAAAAATATTAACACTTGAACTGCTTTTAGTCCAGATCATATGCATTCATGTAAAATAGTGTTTCCATGTTCATTGTGAATAAAAACAAATTCCTCCTCATGAATTTATGAATATAGATTCTTCTGCTGCCACAGCAGCTGACTTACAGTTCCCACACTAGTTGATACCGGTTGCTCACTCCTTCCAAAAGAGAAGGGGGATGGAGAGGGGTTCACACGTCTTCAGATATTTACACTTTTCAAGATCCGCTTGAGTCCCGGCCGGCAACTCGCTGCAGGATCGCTCCGTTCTAGGTTGCATGCAAGCTGTTACAGGAAACCAACATCCTCCAGTGGTAGACAGGTCATGTGTATGCTCGGTGTGTATTATATCCCACAAGTGGGGCTTGCACTCTTTTGCAGGTAGGCACTTGTCTGTTTTTAAGTAGTGCTGCTCATTTCCTTGCTATGTACTAATTTAATTCGTTTTTGGTCAGCTGCTCCCACTTAACAGCCATGCTTTTGGTGTATATGCAGAGCTTCTGTTTGGGTTCAAGGTGTGTTTGTAGTTCCTGGGGGGGCTCAGCGCACCTCTGATTGGAGGCCATTCGGAGGCGGCCTGGTGTTGCGCTGATCCACCTTTTGCACAATTTTCGATTTTTCAATATTATAAGAACTGCTTTGTGTCTGGAATTTACATGATGCCGTTGCTTTATAATGTTAAATTAACGCTAACCTTCTAACACTATCAAGTCTAACCACCTAATATGCTAACATGTCCTGATGGCATGTCGTGATGCCCTGTTGCCATGGAGATGCAATGAGCTGGTGAGTTTTAAGTAACCCCCTGTTACTGCGTGTTCGCGATTATGCAGGGAGGAGGGAGGTATTTAAAGAATGCGGTCTGTGGCATGCAGCCCGGGCCGCGCAGTTTGCCTAGCCCTGCCTGGACACTAACCCTCCTATAATTATGCCTAACACTAACCTATTGCCTAACACTAATCCAACTATAACTATGTCTAACACTAAGGGCCCGTTTCCACTATCGCGAATCCGCATGCGGGCAACGCATGCGGATTCGCACAGTCAGTACAAGTGGATGGTACTGTTTCCACTTGTGCGTTTCCCCGCACGTTTTTCTGTGCAGAAAAAATCTGCAGGGTAGGGGCCTCAGAATTCGCCTGCGTGTGGAATGCAGGCGAATCGCACGCAATGTATTTAATAGGGAAATCGCATGCGTTTTCCCCATGCGTTTTTTGCCGCGATTTCGCATGCGATTTCGCATAGGTACCCATGTTAATTCACACAGGCAGTGACATGGTTAAAATCGCATACAGCCTTACCTATGCGAAATCGCATGCGAAATCGCGGCAAAAAACGCATGCGGAATCGCACCCGCATGCGATTTGCCTGCGGTGATTCGCCGGCGATTTCGTAACGCTATAGTGGAAATGGGCCCTGAGGCCTCTTTTCCACGGACTGTTGATAGGTGGTGAAATGTTTTTTAACCACCTTAGCGGTATGGACGAGCTCAGCTCGTCCATTACCGCCAGAGGGTGCCGCTCAGGCCCTGCTGGGCCGATTTACATGAAATAAAGAGCAGCACACGCAGCCGGCACTTTGCCAGCCGCGTGTGCTGCCCGATCGCCGCCGCTCTGCGGCGATCCGCCGCGAGCAGCGGCGAAAGAGGGTCCCCCCAGCCGCCTGAGCCCTGCGCAGCCGGAACAAATAGTTCCGGCCAGCGCTAAGGGCTGGATCGGAGGCGGCAGACGTCAGGACGTCGGCTGACGTCCATGACGTCACTCCGCTCGTCGCTATGGCGACGATCTAAGCAAAACAAGGAAGGCCGCTCATTGCGGCCTTCCTTGTTTATTCCGGGCGCCGGAGGCGATCAGAAGAACGCCTCCGGAGCGCCATCTAGTGGGCTTTCATGCAGCCAACTTTCAGTTGGCTGCATGAAATATTTTTTTTTTTATTTAAAAAAAACCCTCATGCAGCTGCCCTGGCGATCTTAATAGAACGCCAGGGTGGTTAAACTCTCACAACTGTTCACTGCTGCCTGGCAACTGCTTGCTGCGCACACAGTTCAACAGTTCGTGGAAAAGAGGCCATACTTCCAACACTATATCCTCTATCACTAACTATCCTATAACTATGCCTAAGGCAGGGAACACCTGGTGACCTTTCTAAACTTTTGGTTGCCCAGACAGTACCTCTTCACTCTTTACTAATACCACAGTTGTTGTTTTTTTTTGCCTGAGTAATCTGCACAAAGCAAAAAACATTGCATTACTTTATACACATCTAGTGTAGTCAGCAACTCATTCTGTTTGTATAAATACTCCTAATTTATATATGTAAAGGGGGGGGGGGATAGTGTATGTCCTCTGAAGGACTTCGTCTATTCAAGAAACTTGATGCAGTTTACGTTTGTTAATCCGTAAAATGCTATGGAAAATGCATTTGGTATGTAAAGAAATAACAATATTATTACAAAACCAACATCCTAAGAACTTGGTGAACCCATTGCTACTATTTGACTGTTTTTTTATAGATGGATTTTTAATAATTAAAACTAATGTGCATCACTAGCCCATCCCCGTGTAAACAAATTAGCAGGCAGCAGGAGACATTTGTAAACAAGAATGTCTCCTAGGATGACTCTCCATGCACATTAAAAGCATATAAACATTTTATTTTCATTTGCTCTATGTTTCTACTAGAAGCAGTTTAATATGTTCAGCACCAATTATTATGCCTGCAGTGCTCTCAAAATAGAGTTGGCTTAACGGATCAAATCAGGATGAGCTGTAAATATTATTTGCTTGCCTATTTCCCCACTGCAATACTGAATCTCGGCTGCTCTAGTAATAACTGTGTTGAAGATCTAAAATATTTAATAGTTCATTCTTACTTTATCCAAGTAGTGCATGTAGTGTTTTATCTGTGGGCACATAAAATAAGTATCTACTTTCTCACTATTTGCCAGATAAACTCAAATGGGATTAAACTAGAGATTGTTTCTCTGAAAATGCAGATTCTATACATATGTTTGAAAATTGTTAGCAAAGTATGGTGACTATACAGTAGGATAATCTATGCTTTATCTATACACTATTACATTTTCTCACACCATTACATTTTTTGGTAACCTGGATGAAGCTGCCCTCTTGCATTTGATGTCTGCACCAACACAGAAAATTGAAAATAGTGTGAATGGAATTTTCACCAGCTGTTTGCAGAGCAATGTTATCCTATTATCTGAAGTCCGTGTCTGTATGTAATTTTTACCAATTGTTTATCATCTTAGTAGAGATCTATTAGACTGTAAGGTTTCCTCTATTGGTCATCCTATCCTCATGTTTGTACACTTAAATGTGCCTGGCTGTGGCTTTACAGCTGTGATTGGGAGATGACGGGTGCTTTTTTTTTTTTCCATGTATGCATACATGCATCCGCTGGCTTTTGTGCATGTTCCACAGCACACCTGATTGTTCCTTTTGTGGGTAGGAACACACTAGGCAGAATCGCATATGCGTTTTCCACTATGTGCTATGGAAAACCCAGATGTGATTCTGCCTGGTGTGTTCCTACCCTTAGACAAATACGTAAGCCCCCTTCTGGAAGCAGCAAGTGCTGTCATCTCTGATCAGCTTCTGCTGGTGTCACTCTTCTTCTGCTTGATTTTTGGTTTCTTACTTTGCTAATTTGACCTCACCTTAACCTTAGTTCCTGTTACTGACCTTGGCTTGTCCATGATTATTTTCTCTATCTGTTGCTAGCATCAACTCTTGCTTGCATCACAAAAACCTTTTACTTGTCTATCACTTTCAACGACTTCATGCTATTCTTGAAGTAAGAATTGTCACCTGCTCCAACCTCAGCCTATACCATGACAATGATTTGTTTGTTGCCTATCTCCCCCTCTGCCTGCTCAGACAGTGCTGAGACACCAGTTGACCAACTCTGCCATGAAATTTTCCTGTTCATCTGTTAGCAGTAAAGCAATCCCATCATGTCTTTTTGCTTTGATGTATTTCGCTTGGATGCTATTGAGTAAATATGAATGGGGAAAAAAAATCCCATCATCTCTTACTTTTATGCATTTCATTTGGCTGTTAAAAGTTGAATGGCGTACGTACAGCTGGAAAAAATATCAGGTTGTTATGCAAGGAAATGTGAATATTTTAAAGGGAGTGATTTGTTTCTGCACCACTGTAACAAGGTTATTAAAGTACATGAGAGATCCCTATTTATTTTGTATGCAGAAGGAATTTTTAAGGCCTTGCAAACTGTAATGAAATCCCTATTCTATGAAAAATCTCTAGCTAATACTTGGTGTACTGGAAAAAAGCAAGTGGTATCTTGGAAGAAAACAGTGTTTTCTTTTCTATATTTAACTACACGTTAGAAGATGCAAGTAGACTAAGACTATTTATTACAGGATGTTCTGCATTGATGTTAAAGAGAGTCTGAAGCCTTAAAAAAATCCTCTTTTTACTTGACATTCATGTTAAGCAATATATGAAGAGCTACTAAAATGCTGCATTCCTGTAGCAGAACGATGTAGTTAACACCCCCCTCACCCCCCCCAAATCCCCAGGGAAAAATTTTGGGTTCCTTCCTGGTAGAGGCAGAGCTTTGGTGAAGTAGCTCTGCATCTACTCGCATCAATCTTTGCGGATCTCCACCTCCTCCCGCCCCTCTCAATCTTCTTTCACTGAGAGGGTCAGGGAGAGGAGGAGATCCGCGGAGATTGACGCGACTGGAGACAGGGCTGCAGTGCAATGCTCTGCCTCCCCTGTACGAACAAATATTCGTATGAACTATCAGACATAATTGTTTGGGACCAATAACGGACAAGAATCTCCTGATCAATCCAATCAAAGTTATGAAATTGATACGACTTTTGAATCGATTCCATCAGATTGGATTGGTTAGGAGAGTGTTTTCAGTTCGTGGTCTCAAAGTTTCACTTCCGATTGATCGCTCTGCGCATGTGCAGACTTGCCCCGACTGGCCGCAGATGCCGGGACCCTGTACAGAAAGATCCAGGAGGCTTAGGAAAACGCCAGGGGAACGATCGGGCCAGAGGCGGCTGGAGGAAGCCCCAGGTAGGTATGTTGTTTTTTTTTTTTTTTAATGTTTCATCTCTGGCACTCAACTCAATACCTGACACAATTGTGCATCCAACATAGAATGAACTATAACCCAACATGTATTTTTGAAAAGCGGGTCCCAGAATTATCCTATCTGTTCATGTGGCAAATGAGACCATGGGAAAATCTGGTGAGTCCTGGGACCATATGCGATTCACTTTTTCTCCTAAGTTTTCTCCTTGGTGATATTTTCACACCTGATCAATAAAATGCCTTTTAAGCCACCATCAAGCAAAAAATACTTAGAATAATTTTGACAGTCCTTTTTCACTTACTTTTTAGTACTTCTGCAATTGCAGTGTGCTAAAAAATTAGCTTAAACAGAAGATGAAAAATGATCTCCTAGGAGAAAACTCAGGAAAGAAAAAGTAAGTTGCATATGGCCCCTGGTGTGCTGTAGTGGAAGCAGGACTAAGATTTACATCAAATACAGAAATCGGTGTAAGGATAACATTCCTCCTAATTCAGTCATCCAATCACCGGAATTATGGTTGAAAAGAAGGTTAAAATGTGCAATTGACATTGATGCAAGTGTTATTTATTGCCAGGGCACAAATCCAAAATCAAAGTTGTTCTCTAAATAAAGAATTAACAAAATCATGCAAAGAAGCCTCAAGAAATAAACTTGTGGGGGTGCGCTCATATCACCAGCGCCTGTTGCCGTTGGGGCTTGAGATGGGGAGGGCCCAGGAGGGTAGGGCTATTTAGCACCCCACACCCACTTTAAGGTATGGAACCTTATATACTTCATCTGTAGCAGGATGGTGGTGTTGTCCTATTTGGGGCAGTAGCAGTGATTGACAGCGTGCTGGCTGGGATGGTCACAGACTTGGAGTAGAACAATACAAAGTGGGAAGCCCAAGTCATGATCTTTAGTGTTATGGTGGCCATACATGGTACAATAAAAACATTTGATTATCCTGTTTATTCGATCTATATGATCGAATCGAATGAAAGTTGAAAATATTTTTTTTTTCGATCAAGAAATTCGAACGATTATCCCGTTTTTTCAAGAAAAATCAGATCGGACATGCTGGAAAAATCTTTATATTCGATCTAAAGGAATAATCGAACTAAATTATGTAATCGAAAAAAAAATGAAACCTGTATGGCCACCTTTTAGTGTGACTGGAGAGTCTAGCTATTGGCATCAAAACAAGTGCACCTGCAAATATCCAGGAGGCACTGGTGATTGCATTATCATATTATGTGACAGTGTATGCACTCAGAAAACCCCCTTGACCATTGTCTAAACTCTAGGCAAAAATGCAGCTCTGAAGACATTGTTACCTGCTGTCCCTTATACTGTTCCCAAAAAAAAATAAAAAAATAAACACACACACACACACACACACACACACACACACACACACACACACACACACACACACACACACACACACACACACACCATATATCATATGGTCCTTACTGGATCTGTATCTGCACTCCAAAGAGGGAAAATTGTATGACCTATGGGGTCTCTAACCCATAGGAGATACAAGGTGTCCTGTCGATTATGTGAAAACAGCCAATCATGAGGATGAATGGATTTTCCCAGGCAATTGCTTGTCCTCTCCCATATAAATCCAAAACCAGAGGTAGGTTTACAGGACAGATGTGTAAACTGCTGTATGATCATTCTGCAAACTGTTTAATTGGCAGTTTAATCTTTCTACTGCATGTTAGTGTTCGGCTACCATAAAGTGGATAATGAACACTGGAGAAGGGTCAGACATACGCAGGTACAATCTGGTTCTCTGAAGTAGTCTTTTTAACCCAACTTCAGGCATAAATATAATGTTGAAAGGAAGGTAGAAGACCGCTCACTCCACACAGAGCAGTGCCAGACCAGGACAGCCAGTCCTAAGACACACTTGGAACGAAGAAAGTCCGCACGATGCTCCTAAAATCCAGTATTTTTATTGATGGACGTATCCAAGAGAGTCAACACATATTACTAGCTGACATGTTTGTACTCTAGCTATGATTAAGGACCAGTAGGTCCGAAACATGTCAGCTAGTAATATGTGTTGACTCTCTTGGATACGTCCATCAATAAAAATACTGGATTTTAGGAGCATCGTGCGGACTTTCTTCGTTCCAAATAAATATAATGTTAATGTTGAACAGCATGTTGCTTAAGCTGGATATTTGTTTTAGTTTACTGGTACAGCTGGCTTGTGATATGCTTAGTATAGCCTGTCAGATACAGGACGAATACACTGCACCTAAAAAAATGGTATTTGTGAGATGCTGCTATTTTTATACATGCTTGCGTAATAGTGTTGATACTGTAAAATATCTAGCTGTGCTTTGCTCATAGTGATTGTTTTCCTTTTGCTTTCACTGTCAAAAGCCTGAATGAAACAAAACTGAATGTTAAAGCAGCGCTTGCAGATGACTTTGACACCCTGCGAGCTGTTGATGCCGTTATGGACCTCATTCACCATGGAAACCAACAGCTTAAGACTGTTTCCAAGGTAACCCATCAGGATATAATCTAAAGATGGCAGCTGTCCATGGCAGCAGGCTTAAGGTTAGCCTATGAGTTGCTTTTAGCTATAAAACCATTAAGCTGACTTTTTAGCTGAACTGCACGCTTGGCTATATTTTATACATTTACTTTTTATGATTTTTCTTTTTGCTGGTAGAATATTAGGGCTGCCTATGAGGTAAGTTGTAAGGCTTGATTGTTTTTATTTTGTATACTGAGATTTTTTTTCCTAGGTTTGGAAAACTACAGTATTTGTATTTCTGCCAGTCCATTCATGTTCCCTCATTTGAAGGTGTTTCTTTTGTGTATCAGTCATTAAGTGGTACAATAGGAAAACTATATTATTAAGATACATGATGCTCTATAGGTTTGCTAAAAAAAAACCTAAAAAAAACACAACCTTATTTTAATGCAGAAATTTTTTGTTTAGTGATAAGGGAATTAGTTAACAATTGCAAATATATTTTTATTTGTATTTTTCTTTTTTTTCAAATTAGCCTGAACATATGCATGTCAATTTTCCAGTCTACTGGCAGTCTTTCATCCGTTGTAGGGTTTATTTTAATTCAATTATGTGTTTGAGTCAATAAAAACATCAGCTGGAACAAAAATCATTTCAACGTTGGAATCATAGCCAATCACTTCAGATTGGAGTGGGAATCACAAGTTTCTTTTCCCCAACTAGGAAAGTAGCATGAGATTGATGCCTGCTTCTCTAAATAAATTTCTCCTGAAATCTGATTGCAAACAAGTGATGAAAGGTGGTAAAGAAAAAATGCTGCGCACTGATTTCCTTTCAAGGACTGAAGCTGCATACATACTCAAATTTTATACCAGCCAAGGCGATAATTCTGATTGTTTTTGCCAGAACTATAAAGTGTGTTTAGGTGCCCCCTGACAGATCTCCCTCACCCAGTTACCTATTCTATAGTGGAAGTATCCCGCAGCATGATGTCGCTTATAGAGGAACTCCAGTGAAAATAATAAAAAAAGTGCTTCATTTTTACAATAATTATGTATAAATGATTTATTCAGTGTTTGCCCATTGTAAAATATTTTAAATCCCTGATTTACAGTCTGACATTTGTCGCATGGTGAAATTTTTTACTGTTGGCAGGTGATGTAGCTGCTGCATGTTTTTGGCAGTTGGAAACCGCTGTAAACAGCTATTTCCCACAATGCAACAAGGTTCACAGACAGGAAACTGTCAGGAGTACCAAGGTCCTCAGAGTTTCTTGTGGGAGGGGTTTCACCACAATATCAGTCATACAGCGCCCCCTCATGGGCTGTTTGTGAAAAGGAATAGATTTCTCATGTAAAGGGGGGCATCAGCTACTGATTGGGATAAAGTTCAATTCTTGGTCAGAGTTTCTCTTTAAGCAAGCACCACTTCCTCTGTAAATAGAGAAATGCATGCTGCCAGGCAACGTGTCTGTACACTGTACAAGGTTTATTCACAAACTGCTACCCAAAAGACATTTTCTTGCACTGCTAAACCAGTTGCTTGCATAAAAAAAAAGGATAAATATAGCACCAAGTTGCTCTAAGCTGTCGCCCTACATCTTTAGCATGCCAAAACCAACTAGAGCCCCAATGTTCTTTATAAGTTGGTGGCCACATGTATCACACAAGGGGCCTGATAAAATTGTATTTCTTAAACTGCTCACATGATAATTTTGTAGCCTACTGATGTACGGCACGTTTCCACTATGTATGGATACGCAGCGTGTCCCTGCATCCGAACCAGACAGGGAAAATCTCCCTATTCCGTACAATAGCATGCCGTCCAGATCACATGCCGGCATGATTCTGGCCTGCATGCGGCATTTTCCTGCAGCACACGCCCAAATCCCTATAGCTGTGAATGGCAGGGCTACATGGATTTGGATGTGTACTTGCTTCTCTGCAAGTGTTGGTGTTTCGTCCGGCTCAGTGGAAACCACCCCTTAAAGCTTAAAGTTTTCGCCTCCAACTCATTTTTATTGCTGCACTTTAGATCTATTGTGGCATACACCGCCAGGTTTATGGAAATTGCACCCTTGTACAACCCTTGCTTGCCTATTGATAATTTAGAATCGGCTACGGTTAGGTGAAAAAAATTCCAGCTAATTGTGATAGTGAGCAATCAGATTACAGATAAAAACCAACTGAGAAGCATACCTGAGGCAAAGCGGGTATCTTGCCCCAGGCGCAGTTTGTTGAATTCTTAAAAAGGCGGCAAAATTTGGATGGGGAATGGCAGTTTAGGCGCCAAAACCTGACCTTGCCCCAGGCGCAACTTGGTCTAGATCCGTTCCTGCTCTCCTGCATTGAATGGCACTTACCATCATGTGTGGCTATCCGCAGCATCTAAGGCCCAATTTTATTGGATCTACCCTAATTGGTTAAAGCTAACCATACAGGGGTCAATGGCATCCAGATTCAGCAAATGATTGATTACTCCCTAATAGAACATTCAGTGGTGATCAGTGTACCATCTTGCAATACAGTATTTAAGTTTCATCCGAAATCTGATTGAAGATTGATTGAACGATTGTCCTGCTAGGGTTGTGAAACTCAATGGACCTCCTGCTGCACTTTTTCAGACAATACCAACAAGCAATAACCAAGAAAAAATCAGACTTTATCTCGCAAAAAATATCTACAGCCAACAACAGAGCTGGTCAACTCTTCCACACAGTGGAATCACTCTGCAATCCTTCCTGCCTAAAAGCCCCAACCACATTCTCCAGGGAAAGGTGTGAAGAATTCTCTGCCTTCTTCACAAACAAGGTGTCTACCATCCGTGCCAGCATTACACCAACATCAATTGACCACTGGACTTTGCATCTGCCTACTACCGTACCACCATGGCAAGTCTTTGAAAATCTGAGTGAAGAAGATTTTGGAATTCTCATTCAAAGTCTCTGCCCCACTACCTGCGACCTGGATCCTGGCCCAACTGGATCCTTAATGCAGTGCCCAGAGCTGATCAGGCCAGCACTTCACAAAATCACTCAGTGCTCCTTGCAAAGTGGACTTTTCCCAGAAGAACTAAAGAAAGCGATCATAAAACCCCTCTTGAAGAAACCATCATTAGATCCTGATTCTGTAACCAACTACAGACCGGTGGCGAACTTACCATTCCTATCAAAAGTTATCAAGAAAGTAGTCGCAAACCAGCTGGAAGCCAGGCTTACAGATAACATCTTTGATACTTTTCAGTCAGGATTCAGGAAAAGGCACAGCACTGAAACGGCATTAGTCCGAGTAATGAACGATCTACTTACTGCAAGGGACAAGGGTGATTGCTCAATTTTGATTCTTCTTGACTTGTCTGCAGCATTTGATACTGTGAAATACTAATCCAGCGACTGAAGAATTACTGTGGCCTAAGGGGTACTGTTCTTAGCTGGTTTCAGACCTTCCTATCTGGCAGGACACAGCAAGTATGTCTGGGAACACACTACTCAAATCCAGTGCCACTTCCCTATGGAGTTCCACAGGGTTCTGTACTATCACCATTACTCTTTGCAGTCTACATGCTCCCACTGGGCAAAATAATCCAGAACTATGGCCTAGGATACCATTGTTATGCAGATGACACACAACTGTATCTGTCCTTCAAGCCTGGCACCCAAGACCCATCGGCATCCATAAATGCGTGTATAGTGGATTTACAAAATTGGATGAACACCAGCTGGCTGAGGTTGAACTCTGACAAAACAGAGGTGTTGGTGGTAGGTGGTCCACACATGATGGATAAAGTTCAAAACGCTCACCACCTCAAACTAGCAATTGGGGGAGATACTGTACAGTATAAAGACTCTGTGCGAAACCTTGGGGTGATCCTGGATGGAAATCTAAAACTCAAACAGCAGATATCAGCTGTCGTCAAGTCTTCCTTCTTCCATCTAAGAAATATAGCGAAAATCAAACACCTTATCCCAGCTGAAGACCTACCTGCCCTGGTTCATGCATTTGTATCCTCCCGCCTAGACTACTGCAACGCCCTGTTCATCGGATCTACAGAAAATGTTCTGCGCCCCTTACAGCTAGTACAGAATGCTGCAGCCAGACTCCTAGCCAATGCCCCCCGCAGCTCACACATCACCCCAGTACTGCAAACTCTTCACTGGTTACCAGTAAAATGGAGAATCAATTTTAAGATCTGCCTGCTGACATTCAAGGCTCTACACCACATGGGACCCAAATACATAGCAGATCTATTGAAACTTTATGCCCCTCCACGCACCCTCCGCTCTGCCAACAAGATGAAGCGGGTTATTCCCAGGGTACACTTAACATTTGGTGCTCGGGCCTTTTCCTACGCAGCCCCTACTCTATGGAACTCACTTCCACAATCAGTACGAGAGGCTCCCTCTCTGGACAGCTTTAAAAAAAGGCTAAAAACTCACCTCTTTTCCCTAGCCTTTGAGAGTGCATAATGCAGGGTCACAGCGCTTTGAGTCCCCAGGGAGAAAAGCGCTATATAAATATTATTGTTATTGTTTTTACTATAAACTGTCCAAAGCTAAAAGAAAGTTTTGTTATCTGCTATGCTGGGGTCAATATAGAATTGGGAGATTCAGTCAAAGTGATTTGATCTGCTGAAAACTTAACCCCATGTAAGGCCACCTTAAATCTTTTAAAGAGGTATTCCCACGTAAGAAAACAAATCGGCACAGGGGACATGGGCCTTGTTGGCTTCTAAGTTGATTTAAAACGCCACATCCAATAACAGTATTGTTTAAAGCTAGCCATACACTTATATATTTCCACCCAATATTACAAAACGATCTATTCACTTCTGAAAGTAATCAATTCAGAAGGAATCTATTCCTACCACACAATGCACATTCATTTCCAAGCAGTGAATCTATTGAAAATTGATCAAACTGCAGAGTTGCACTGTTCAATGCAGTGCAAAGCTATAGGCCAACAATCTGCCATGCTTTT